>NC_061065.1:8508624-8589795 GCF_021917145.1 Hypomesus transpacificus | reverse complement strand
CTCTCATGCATATTCACCCCCATAGAGGTCTGGATGTGTAGGTCCTATTCAGGAGCGGGCTTCTGACATCTGTGACTGTGTGCCCTTGGCTACACAGCAAAACAGCTATAACACCAGTACACGTGGCCTCTGGTTTCAAGCATTCAGGCGATTCAGGAAGGGCGTTGGAGTGGGGGGGCTAGTGTTACATTTACATTTACAGTTAGTCATTTAGCAGACGCTCTTATCCAGAGCGACTTACAGTAAGTACAGGGACATTCCCCCCGAGGCAAGTAGGGTGAAGTGCCTTGCCCAAGGACACAACATCATGTGGCACGGTGGGGAATCGATCCGGCAACCTTCTGATTACTAGCCCGACTCCCTCACCACTCAGCCATCTGACTCCTCATCTGACTCCTCGTGTTAGTGTCTGTTTGGAAACCGTGTGTGTGTGGTGGTGCATGGGAGAGACAGGGTGAGAGGGCAGAGGGAGAGGGGGGTAGAGAGAGAAGGAGAGTGGTGGAGATAGGGGGGGGGTAGAGAGAGAAGGAGAGTGGTGGAGATAGGGGGGGGGGTAGAGAGAGAAGGAGAGTGGTGGAGATAGGGGGGGGGTAGAGAGAGAAGGAGAGTGGTGGAGATAGGGGGGGGGTAGAGAGAGAAGGAGAGTGGTGGAGATAGGGGGGGGGTAGAGAGAGGGCAGAGGGAGAGGGGGGTAGAGAGAGAAGGAGAGTGGTGGAGATAGGGGGGGGTAGAGAGAGAAGGAGAGTGGTGGAGATAGGGGGGGGGGGGGTAGAGAGAGAAGGAGAGTGGTGGAGATAGGGGGGGGGTAGAGAGAGAAGGAGAGTGGTGGAGATAGGGGGGGGGGTAGAGAGAGAAGGAGAGTGGTGGAGATAGGGGGGGGGGTAGAGAGAGAAGGAGAGTGGTGGAGATAGGGGGGGGGGTAGAGAGAGAAGGAGAGTGGTGGAGATAGGGGGGGGTAGAGAGAGAAGGAGAGTGGTGGAGATAGGGGGGGGGGTAGAGAGAGAAGGAGAGTGGTGGAGATAGGGGGGGGGGGGTAGAGGGTGAGAAGGAGGGGGTGAAGAGAGAGGGCAGAGGGAGAGGGGGGTAGAGAGAGAAGGAGAGTGGTGGAGATAGGGGGGGGCGTAGAGGGTGAGAAGGAGGGGGTGAAGAGAGAGGGCAGAGGGAGAGGGGGGTAGAGAGAGAAGGAGAGTGGTGGAGATAGGGGGGGGGGTAGAGAGAGAAGGAGAGTGGTGGAGATAGGGGGGGGGGTAGAGAGAGGAGAGTGGTGGAGATAGGGGGGGGGGTAGAGAGAGAAGGAGAGTGGTGGAGATAGGGGGGGGGGGTAGAGGGTGAGAAGGAGGGGGTGAAGAGAGAGGGCAGAGGGAGAGGGGGGTAGAGAGAGAAGGAGAGTGGTGGAGATAGGGGGGGGCGTAGAGGGTGAGAAGGAGGGGGTGAAGAGAGAGGGCAGAGGGAGAGGGGGGTAGAGAGAGAAGGAGAGTGGTGGAGATAGGGGGGGGCGTAGAGGGTGAGAAGGAGGGGGTGAAGAGAGAGGGCAGAGGGAGAGGGGGGTAGAGAGAGAAGGAGAGTGGTGGAGATAGGGGGGGGGGTAGAGAGAGAAGGAGAGTGGTGGAGATAGGGGGGGGGGGTAGAGAGAGAAGGAGAGTGGTGGAGATAGGGGGGGGGGTAGAGAGAGAAGGAGAGTGGTGGAGATAGGGGGGGGCGTAGAGGGTGAGAAGGAGGGGGTGAAGAGAGAGGGCAGAGGGAGAGGGGGGTAGAGAGAGAAGGAGAGTGGTGGAGATAGGGGGGGGCGTAGAGGGTGAGAAGGAGGGGGTGAAGAGAGAGGGCAGAGGGAGAGGGGGGTAGAGAGAGAAGGAGAGTGGTGGAGATAGGGGGGGGCGTAGAGGGTGAGAAGGAGGGGGTGAAGAGAGAGGGCAGAGGGAGAGGGGGGTAGAGAGAGAAGGAGAGTGGTGGAGATAGGGGGGGGCGTAGAGGGTGAGAAGGAGGGGGTGAAGAGAGAGGGCAGAGGGAGAGGGGGGTAGAGAGAGAAGGAGAGTGGTGGAGATAGGGGGGGGCGTAGAGGGTGAGAAGGAGGGGGTGAAGAGAGAGGGCAGAGGGAGAGGGGGGTAGAGAGAGAAGGAGAGTGGTGGAGATAGGGGGGGGGGGTAGAGAGAGAAGGAGAGTGGTGGAGATAGGGGGGGGGGTAGAGAGAGAAGGAGAGTGGTGGAGATAGGGGGGGGGGTAGAGAGAGAAGGAGAGTGGTGGAGATAGGGGGGGGGGTAGAGAGAGAAGGAGAGTGGTGGAGATAGGGGGGGGCGTAGAGGGTGAGAAGGAGGGGGTGAAGAGAGAGGGCAGAGGGAGAGGGGGGTAGAGAGAGAAGGAGAGTGGTGGAGATAGGGGGGGGCGTAGAGGGTGAGAAGGAGGGGGTGAAGAGAGAGGGCAGAGGGAGAGAGGGGTAGAGGAATAGAAGGGAAAGAGAGAGGGATAGAGGTGGGGCTGGAGTGTTTGGGGAAGTGTTGTTCATTGGCTGAGTTTCAGGAAGTCTGTGTGTCAGGAATATCCCACAGTTCTCGGACTTTATATAGTTATGGTCAGGATCAGAGTGGGGATGTGATGCCTGTTGTTACAGTGAGCAAGCCTACAGGAAGCCTGAGCCTTGTGGAATGCATGCGTGGGTTGTTCCTTGTGTAGCCTTTTGCTCCGGTTGAGCACTGTCTTCAAGTGTTTAGATGTGTGTGTGTGTGTGTGTGTGTGTGTGTGTGTGTGTGTGTAAACCATCAGGTTTTAGGTTAAACAACTATTTCTCCAACCTGTCTGTTTCAAACTGCAGTGTGTTACACAGCGTGTGCGACAGCATTAAGCCCTGCTGTAACACAGGGACGGCTCTGCTGTAACACAGGGCCGGCTCTGCTGTAACACGCATCATGGCAGCCTTCATCTGTGTGCTCAGGCATGTGCTTACAATCCTGCTGCCTCTCCCCCTCTCCTTCACTCCCCCTCTCCTTCACTCCCTCTCTCCTTCACTCCCTCTCCTTCACTCCCTCTCTCCTTCACTCCCCCTCTCCTTCACTCCCTCTCTCCTTCACTCCCCCTCTCCTTCACTCCCTTTCTCCTTCACTCCCCCTCTCCTTCACCCTTTCTCATTCACTCCCCCTCCCCTTGACCCTCTCCTTCCCTCCCACTCTCTCCTTCACTCCCCCTCTCCTTCACCCTCTCTCCTTCACCCCCTCTCCCTCTCTCCTTCACTTCCACTCTCCCCTCAACAGCACTCTGCCCTCTCCCTGCGGTCCTGTCGACGAAGCAGTGTCATGAAGAACCTGTACAGCTTGTTCTCTCTCTCTCTGTTCTCTCTCTCTCCCTCCCTCGCCCTCTCCAGGAGACAGGCAGCTATATATTTTCTTCTCTCATGACTCAGGCAGACCCCAGCTGTCTTCTGAGTGGACAGAAACATGAGCTGTGTGTGTGTGTCTCAGCATGGCGGTTCGACGCTGTACACAGAGGAAACAGAGATGGCTAGTATCACACATGCAGATATCAGGCCTCCTGTCTTACTCGCTCTCTACGGAACGTGTATCAGGCCTGGTGTTAGTACTTCCTACTGTATGAACTTTCTCTCATATCAGACCCGGAGTGTGATGCAGTGCCCCAGTTTGTGAACGAGGAAGCCATACAGCCCGACCAACGGATTAGATCAGGTTCCATCGTGTAGGTTTAACCAGAGCTAGCGCCTAGCGTGGCTATCGGGGACAGAACAGATTAGCTACATCTATATTGCTACAGCGAGATATGGACGAGAGATCTAGGGTAATGCAGTAACACACACACACACACCCCCAGTCTCTGGAGGAGGGCCAGCTCTCAGCCTCTCCCCTGGTGTCCTGCCATGAGCCACAGGATCACATCCTGGGGATTAGCTCTCCAGATAGGGACGGAACAGCAAAACACACACTCTGTCCCAACACAACAACAACAACAACAATGGACTTAAGAGGGTGACAAACAAAGAAACAAAAACATATTTACCAGCAGATAGCGGCAGAGAGGGCTTTAGCTCACTGGTCTAATCTCCTCTCCATCCCCTCTCCTCTGTCTGCTCTACTGTCCCACAGCTTCTCTAACCAGCTGCAGATTTAAGGCGTCGGTAGAATAATCTGCTCTGCTTTGGATCTCTCCCTGCTTGTAATGAAGAATAATTACAATTTCAATTTGCCTCAGCCTAAGACCCCCCCCCCCCCCCCAACACACACATCCTCCTGGTCCCTTTCTTAGGCCGTTGTCATTGGCGACAGATGGAGCTGGAGATTTGGAGAGCACAGTTTAAGAGTTGAGGGGATTTGAACGCCCCCCTGCCCAGGCCTGTCTCCACAGGGGCCAGAGGAACCGCATGACTAGAGCCCCAATGATGGGGGCTGCAGTGGAAATGTCATCCATTACTGTCTGTAGGCATGGGACAGGAACTCCACTCAGAGAGGCAAGACTGCTGTGTTTTCATTAGTAGATGTTTGTGCCTGTATGCGGTGGCCATTTTGTGTCAGACAGATCCTTACCTGCAGCTCCTGGAAACGCCTTCCGACAGCAAGCTGACCAGTTAATCAGTGAAGAGTGACTTTGTACTTTTGGTACTGTTCTCACACACACACACACACAGTTACCTGAACACACATAGTTACATTAACATAATAAACTGTTGTTGACTCTGGCTGTAATCATCAGCCCCTCCCTCTGCCATGGTATGTGTGTGTTCTACCCATTGTTGTTGTACAGAACCTCTCCTGGAAACATTTGACTACCTGCCGCAACCTGTCCATGCCTCTGCTCTGAGAACCTGCTGCCCGACTCCCCCTCTCTCCTCCTCTCCCTGTCCCCGTCTCCCCCTCCCTGCCTGTGCTCTCCGCTCTCCTCCTCTCCCCACCTCCCCCTCCCCGCCTCCCCTCTCCTCCTCTCCCCACCTCCCTCTGTCCGGAGCTCCACCCTCGTTCGAGTGTTTAGGATTTCACTCTGATCTAACTGTCAGCGGTCGTTTGATTTGCCTACTCAGCACTCGTTGGGCTTGGTCTGAGCAGACTTGTCTTTGTTTACCAGCTCCGGGCCATGCAGCAGGGAAGTGAGAGAGGGAGAGCCTGGCACTCTGTGAAGTTATGAATTAAATGAACACTGAGCTGCCAGCCATTAGAGGCTATGAGGCCTCCTCTGACTTGCACATCGTTTATCAGTCTGTTAAAGGTTATTATCCTCCAGCTCTAATCAGTCCTCTGCACCCCGGGCGGTTTGTCTCCTGCCATAGTCTCAGCATACCCTCATCAATTATCAGCCTCCAGACCCCCACAGGCCTATCTGTACCTCTCCAGACCTCGTCCCTACTCCAGCATCATGGAGGAAGAGGCTCAGGTCAAGGTGTCAGTTGTCGGAGGAGGAGGAGGAAGGGATTAATGCAGGTTATTGGAGTGTGCACGCTCACAGCAGGATATTGGACCGTCTACTAACACTGTTCTCCATCCTCAGGCAGACTGAGGCTCTTGGGACCTGAATCCTCACAGCAGCACAGGGCCAAGACTGTGTGCTCTATAAGCATGTTTGCAGTTAATCTCCCGATTACAGCTTAGGGGCACACTTGCCCCTGGTGATTAGAGTTTTTTTTTTGGAGGGGCACTCGTAAGCATACACACAGACTCACGCACAGTGTGTGTGTGTGTTGGTCGTTGTAGACCAGTCAAGCAGGCCGGACTGGGCTGGAACATGGGAAGGGCTGGGGTCGTGATCAGAGCTGGAACATGGGAAGGGCTGGGGTCGTGATCAGAGCTGGAACATGGGAAGGGCTGGGGTCGTGATCAGAGCTGGAACATGGGAAGGGCTGGGGTCGTGATCAGAGCTGGAACATGGGAAGGGCTGGGGTCGTGATCAGAGCTGGAACATGGGAAGGGCTGGGGTCGTGATCAGAGCTGGAACATGGGAAGGGCTGGGGTCGTGATCAGAGCTGGAACATGGGAAGGGCTGGGGTCGTGATCAGAGCTGGAACATGGGAAGGGCTGGGGTCGTGATCAGAGCTGGGGGTCTGGATCCCATCAGAGGCTCTGTCTGCCTTCCCTGAGTGCCGGGTCACCAGGGAGTCATGAACCTGGGGCTTTACAGGCAGTAGGCCTGGCTGCACTGGAGGAGTTCAGACCTGCAGCTTTCTGGGGTGGTGCTCCACTCACCTGATGGTAGCCGTCAGCACAAGGGTGTGTTGACTCTGGGAATGTTCTGGCACACACCAGCACTTCCCCGTACCGTGAGTACCGCGCACACACAAACGCGTGACATGGCGACGTCACAGACGGGAGTATTGGAAAGTGGATGGTGCTGCAGGTGACTGAGAGCTTTACGCTCTCCCTTCCTTCTGTGGAGGGGTTAAGTGTTTACCTTGTGGGATTCAGCTTGGGCTGAATGAGCCGAGTCAAGGCTCTTTGTCAGAAGCACTCTCACTTTGTTATTGGAGACCAGAGGTGAGCTCATGAAGAAGCATCACGGAGATGACTAGCTCACTTCATCAGTCACACACACACATGTGTTCCAGGAACATTTCCTGTCCTACTCTTCACGAGTTTTACTTCGTCTCCCTCTCCTCCCCCTACCTTAGTACTTGTCTGCTGTCTCCTCCCAGTCCTAACCCTCCTCTCTCTCTCTCTCTCTCTCTCTCTCTGTGTGTGTCCAGGCTGTTCTCGGCCGGCTGGGGTGCAGCATGGGGACCTGATGAACCTGACGGAGGCTAACCGGGGCTCCTTCCCCCCGGGCACGCTGCTGACGTACGGCTGTGAGCCGGGCTACGCCCCCGACGGCCCCTCCTCCATCACCTGCACCAGCTCCGGGGCCTGGTCCCACCTGCCGCCCCGCTGCATCCGCACCAACGGTAAGATCCCCACGGACACCCCACGCTCCACCTCCCCCCACCCCCACCCCCGAGCTCTCTGTTGACAGCGGGCGTACGGGTCTCCCTGGTGCTGGGTTGAGCTGAAGGGGTCTCCCTCTCCGCAGTGTGCATGCCCCCCACAGAGCCAGAGAACGGAGGCTACCGCTGCCACCCGTCGCCATGCCACCAACTCTCCCAGAAGACGGTCATCGAGTACTTCTGCGACGAGGGCTACGCCCTCAAGGGAGACTACAAGTTCCTCACCTGCCAGAACGGGGACTGGGACGCCCCCATGCAGATCAGCTGTCGCCTTAGCCAAGGTGAGGGAGGGAGGGACAGGGTTTGAGGGAGGGAGGGGTTTGAGGGAGGGTGGGTATGTGTGTAGCTACGAGGTTCTCCTCTGACCCCTCTGTGTGTCCGCAGACAAGGAGCCTCGCTCTCCGCTGGCCATGCCTGCTCTCTCCATCGTGGCGTCCACCGCCAGCTCCGTAGCTCTCATCCTGCTGCTGGTGGTCCTGTTTGTCCTGCTGCAACCCAAACTCAAGTCCTTCCACCACAGCAGGTGAGACACTCACTCACACACACGCACACTCACACACACAGCCCCAACATACAGGCAAGCCTTCAAAACTTCCATCTATTAGTCAGGTTATAGAATACATATTTGAAGTGGTTTGAAAACAGGTTTTACAATTGCTGCTCCTAACTAGCAGCTGAGAGCCACTCCTGTGTGCTTCCCTGCCACAGTCATGTGACTAGCAGTCAGTAGAGAGATGTAATGCTGATTGGCAGCAGGGCTGATTAGGTTGTGTGCCTGAAGGCTTGGTGGCCTGTGATCCAGGGCCTGACGTTGAAGTCCAATCACCCTGACACCCCTTCTGCTGGGATGGCCAGCTCCCATCACACCACCGCTAAGACTATGTGGCATGCAATTAAAAATCTCCCTTTTCTCCCCCCCGCTCCCTTATTCCTCTCTCCGTTGTCCGTCATGTCCAGGAGGGAGCAAGGTGTGTCGGGCCAGCCAGCCTCCATGGTGGTGGAGGGGGTCCAGGTGGCTCTCCCCTCCTACGAGGAGGCTGTGTACGGCAGTGGCGGGGGGGCGTCCCTGCCCCCTCCCCAGGAGTCCCGGGTCCAGATCGTCCTCTCCGAGGGGCCCCAGGGGGCCGAGGGTGGGGAGGGCCCCAGCAGAGCTCCCCTCAAAGACACGGAGATCTGCCTTCCCTCCACCTCCTCCTGTCACGCAGAGACGGTTCTGGTCCACCAGGCCCCCACCCCCTCCTCCTCCTCCTGCTCCTCCTGGCTGGCGGACCACCCTGGGGGGGCGTGTGCCGCGCCCCTGCCCCTCCGCAGGGACTCGGAGAGCAGCGACCAGCACAGCCTGCTCTCCGTCACCTCTGTGGACGACTTTTCTGACGGTAGGTGCAGTGTGTGTCTGCGTGTCTGCGTGTCTGCGTGTGTGAACAAACATGGGTGCTGTAGCTGAGAGCTGCCAAGACCTTGACCCTTCAGTAACGTGCTCTCCTCTGTTCCTCGGCAGATATTCCCCTGTTGAAAGAAGCCTGAAGCCCCTTTCCAGCGTCTCCCTCCTCTCTGCTGATACAGTGTGACTGTGGCTCCTCCCCCTCCTCTCTGCTGATACAGTGTGACTGTGGCTCCTCCCCCTCCTCTCTGCTGATACAGTGTGGCTCCTCCCCCTCCTCTCCCCTGTGAACTACATCCCCCAGCAGCCACACTCAGTATCAACAAGGAAGCCGGCTGTCCCCTCAGCTGGGACCTCTGAACGCAGCAAAGCAACTATGTCATCCCCCCCTTGCCCGAGTCTTCCACGTCTACTGCCCACGTCTAGGCCCCCCCTCCCCCCGCCTCTCTCTCTGCGCCCTGTAGCCTGTGAAGCTGGCTCGTCCTCCCACAGGTCAGCAGGGCTGCTGCCCGCTAGAAACCAGCTACAGGACTGGCCTCGTGACAGACTGCCATTAAAGTGGTTATGTATATGAGCATCAAAGTCTATATGTATATGAGCATACATAACTCGAGTCAAGTTTCTTTGGGGGGGGGGGGGGGGTTGTACTGTTGGCTATGTATCACTGTACGTCGTACACACTTGATGTGCATCTCTGAACAAAGGCACTCACTAAGGCTTATCTCCAAATCACAAGTAGCAAGACGAGAATGAAGATGCATTTATCCGATTGATGATGATTGTTGATTAATGATGATTGATGATGATGATTGATAATGATTGATGATGGTGATGATGGTGATGATACTGATGGTGAATCCTGCTCCTCAAGTGTTGAGGTAGAGCAGAAGGAGTGTTGAGATGTGAGTGTTCCCCAGGGTCTGTGTGCTAGTCCTGTATACTGCATGTTCACTAAGCACCGGCTCAGACAGGCCTTTCCTAACCCAGCATGATCCCCTCTCCCTGCTGCATGTGGGCAGACCAGGGTGGAGTGGGCACGCATGCAGCCCCCCCGCGGCTGCTGCGCCAGGCCAGCACACGCCCCCGTGTCACCGCGGCGATACAACAAGCGCTTGTATTTCTGTCACAAGCCGTACTCCTTGTGAGAGGATGCTGTGCTCGCCGTGGGTGTGGCTGGACTGCTGGACTGTGTTGTATATCTGGCCTTCTCCCTGGACATGCTGTCTGGCAGCAGGAACACAACTCGACTGTTTGCGACCGAAGAGGGCTGTGTCGCCTTCAGGTGTTTCCCTATCAGGGAAGGGTCTTTTTTTTTTCACACACGGCAACATGTTGTTTGGCACGGTCACCAACTTCCATGCCGCTTCCCCTCCCGCACCGACACACACACACATACAGCTGAATAAAAAGAGTTTTAGCTACACATCTGTACCATCATCATCATTGACACTACTGCAACTGGTTGTAGTACGCGAATATTGTTAACCCCCCCTTCCCCCCCCTTCTCCCTTTTATTATAATGTTGAACAAGGACAGTTTTATTTGATGTCACATCTGCTTACGGAACCTCTCTTCATGCATCAGAAGATGAGGATGGCGTTATGGACGTAGCAAACCCTGTGCTTGTTTATATTAGTTTGGCGCTTGTCACTGTGGCAAACAAATGACGTTGAGGGTGCGTTCGTCATAACTTTGAGTAGGCAACGTTTCTCTGTCTGTTTCACCATTTCGTTTGACTGTTAATTATTTCTGTCAATATCGTCAACGGCTACATGAACACAAACGGAGAATGTTGCCTTAGACCTGTACGTCTAAATACTTTTATTTTGTTTGTAATCATAAATCCCTCTGTCTATTGCTTTACGATATTGATTCGCGTTTTACTCTGTTCCCAATGGCCTTACTTTATATATTTTTTTTCTATGCATAAACTGTGTTGTGTTTTTTATGTATGTTTTTTTTCTTTTTGGACACGAAGATTGTCCATCTCTTTTTTTCCCTCCCCCAGAGGTATCTCTTGTGACTGTGATATGGCAATGCCTAAAACCACCACCAATTTCACATTTTCTTACCTTGTTTGCTGCAGTGTTGCATTTGAGGGATGCAGAGGGGGAAAACAAAGCTTTTGAACTAATTTTGCGTCCTAAGTACCGTTGTACGGTGCTGCTTCCCTAAAAATAACAAAAAAAGAAAAAAAGTCCACGTCTTGATTCTGCATTTCAATGCTTTCAGTTTATGGTTTTCTCTGTACATTGCAATGGGTGTGAAGATAGTATTTTAATATTTGTATAAAGTTTAATTTAATTCTACAGTGTGTATATAACTATTTCTAATTAAAGCTTTCTTTTGAAGTGTGAACAACACTATTCTTTGTCATTTTACTGAATAAGTTTTGGTGTCTTTGCTGAATACCGGAAGCAGTATCCTAGAAATCCACAATACTGCTGTACTAAATTAATTGAACAATCTTCTGTGTTTTAAATCTTCACTAGAAGATGAGCTTTTTTTTAATAATAGTAAATATCGAATCTAGTTGTATCTATAGCTTCCTATGTTATGGAAATATTATATTGGTTGCTGTAAATATGCGCAATCCTATACTAGGTGGATTGTAGCTAGTGAACAAGGTTGTCACAAGACTGACGAGAAGGGAACAACATTTCGAAATGGAACAAAGCCCATAACATGACGCCCCTGCCCTTCCCCGTCCTTGTCGCGAGAGTCTTGTGTCTGACCGACACCTTGTGGTCAGATAAAGTCCTGGCGTTGTTGGCGAGCTGTAGCGTAAAATAGGCTCCATTTTGTGTGGATAAACGCCACTCTCTTTTCATCTGTGCAAGCGGCAGTAAGAAACGCAATTTCTCCGGAGAAAACAGAGAAAGGTATGCATTCTAGCAAAGAAGGATTATTTCCTAAGTATAATTTAAAAATATAAATGCACGGTGGTACCGAATGTATACACTTTCAAATAATGCATTTCACGTTTTAATTGTTCAGCTAGGTATTCGCAAGCTAGCTAACTAGCTTTTTATGTATTAGCTAATAGTACTACTACTGGGATATTTTTTAGGGCCTTGCACAAGGCCATGGGAATTTAAGAGAAGGTCACGCCGAATGTCCGCAACCTTTACCGGTGAATTCATTGCGGATTATGCACATGTTTGCAAATGTGTAGAATTATTGTAGATGTATAGCACAGGACGCGCTAGATTGCAAGCTAAATAGGCTGTGTAGGAGTGTTTTTGTTAATGCGCAATGGCTACCGACGAATGGTAACTAATGGGCGGCGTTGATTTGATGTCTGTGAAATTGGCCCTGTTTCCAGAGTTCCAGATAATTGCATAGAATTCATATTTTTTAATTTGTAACCAACTGTTTTCAGATTTCACAAGCATGAGTGGCTGTCGCATATTCATTGGCCGACTGAACCCTTCGGCAAGGGAAAAAGATGTGGAGAGATTCTTTAAAGGTTTCGGTCGCATCAGAGACATAGACCTGAAAAGAGGCTTTGGATTTGTGGTGAGTCACCTGACGTAGTATTATATGGAAGAAGGTCCTGTGCATGCGAAATGGCAATTACATTTTTGGGGGAAATGCAATGCCGACTGATTTTCTTTCTCTTTCCTTTTCAGGAGTTCGACGATCCCAGGGATGCCGAAGATGCGGTCTATGAGTTGGACGGCAAAGAGCTATGCAACGAAAGGTTATTCATCTTTAATGGCATAGCACACATTCATCAGTCATTGTCTCAAATTACTCAATGTTGGTTGTTTTCGTCGAACAGGGTGACCATCGAGCACGCCCGCGTGCGACTGCGAGGGGGCAGAGGCCGTGGGGCTGGTGGAGGAGGTCGTTTCCCCGACCGCTATGGCAGAGGTTCTCAGGAGAGTAGGAGGTACACAGAAGTTTCAAAATACTAGTTTGCAGGGGAGGATACAAGCACAAACGGAGGGAAACATTCTTCCTCTGGCACCCTGGTGAAATTGTGGCGTTGCAGTCACTAAATCTAATTTGATTTACATGTAGTCATTGCTCTCATCCAGAGTGACTTACAGTAAGTACAGGGACATTCCCCCGAAGCAAGTAGAGTGAAGTGCCTTTCCCAAGGACACAACGTCATTTAGCACGGCCTGAATTGAACCGGCAACCTTCTGAGTTTTAATTAAACAAATACCTTTTATCTCTGTTATAGGTTTGCACACAATCAAAAGTATCCCCTGTAGGGATTGTTTTTTTGGGATTCTCTGGTCTAATTTTCCATCCTTTTTTTAATTTTTATAGTAGAAACCCTCCTCCGATGCGCACCGAGAATCGACTGATTGTGGAGAATTTGTCATCTCGCGTCAGCTGGCAGGTGAGTTTTTAGAGGCGTCTCTAGCAAGTAGCTCACAAGCAGGCTCTGAATCCAGAGTCCAGCTCTGCTCAGCCACCTGAAGTAATGATCTCAACAGGCCTGGCTCAGAGCTGCAGCTCATGAAATCCTAATGTGAGTTCAGCAATTCCGTACAGTGAAAAAAAAAAAAAAAAAAGCTGATTGATCTTATTGGATGTGATAAGTAATGATAGGCCTGGAGCAAAACTAATTTAAGAATTTGCACTGTGTGTTCTGATAGGCTCAAAATTGTTCTTGAAATTCAATGATTACTTTCAAGGTTTATTAATGAAATAGGCTAACATATGGTTCTGCAAACAAACAAATGCAGTTAGTAGTTTATTAAAAAGAGAAAAAAAATTGTTGTTTTTTAATTTTAACCAATTCTTCACCCCTTTATTTGCCAGCCTGACTGTTGTCTCGTATGGAAGAGCTCGCTTATGGTGGAGTTAACCCCTTCAGGGTCCTTCTCTCTGGGTTGAGCCTGTGGTGCCAGACAGTGTGTGTCCACTCCTATTTGGCGCCTGCTGGTCGTATGAGCGCTCGCTCTAAAGGCGCTGGGCCCCTTCGCTCGCTGCCACACGCCGCCCCTCAGTGGTGGCAGGGGGGGCGGGCGCGCCGTGCTGAGAGCGAACGAGAGAGAGGGAGAACAAACAGAGTGGCAGAGAGAGAGGAGAGGAAAGAGAGAGTCGTGGTGGTGGCGTGATTGATCGATGGTTCGTTAATTTGAGAGGCTTCGATCGATCGATATCTTCCCCCCCTCCCCCCTGGGTGTTCCGCACATCGTGAGAGAGTGAGAGTTCCTCCCAGGTGCCCAAGGATATAATCTGCTGTTATCCCGAGGTGTAATGGTGTGGGCCAGGCGAGCCCTGCGCCCCCCTCCAATGGGTTCGCTCTCAGGTATTAGTTTCCTCTCTTCCACCCTGTTCACTCTCTTTACCGAGGGGGCTGCCAGGACTGGGCAGAGGGGGAGGCAAGGAGCCCTGTGCCCTCCTAAAGAAATCGGGGCTCTGGCTGCCTTATACTGCTCACTCTGCTCCTCTGCAGGGCCTGCAGATGGTATAATCCCATTATCTGTGATTAGTCAGGAAGAGAGAATGGTCCAAGCAGATTCAGAGTTGACGGAATGCCGTTTTGGTGTGTAAAAAAAAATAATGAACTTGAATAATTAACTTGAAAAATAATTGACTAAAAAAAAAAATATATATATATATATTTAAATACAAAAAGTCTTCTGAGTTCATGCGTGTGTACATGCGTGCTGAAGAAGACTTGCAAACTGGCATTGCAACTTATCGATTTTGAACAAGTGCATTTTGCCGGGCAATTGGGTGGGGTGGCGGGGGGGTTCTCAACTCTAGACGTGCCTGGACTCTTCTCTCTCTGCAGTAGTCTGTAGTGCTCGACTGTATAGGCCCTCCTAACCTTTCCTCTGCGTAAATCATGCTTTATGAGCCTGTGTGCATGTGCAGGGGTGCTGTGCTAACTTGGGCTGTCTTATGTGTAGGATCTGAAAGATTTCATGAGACAGGCAGGAGAGGTTACGTTCGCTGATGCCCACCGACCCAAGCTCAACGAAGGGTAGGAACGACTTGCACCCCCTCACCTGGTCTCTCTGGCCCCTCCCTCTGTGGTTCTTAGTAATTGTCATTAATTGCAAACAGTCTGTGACTTTGTTGATTGTCTTTAACCTAATTTGTCGACATCTCAATCGCATCTCTAAAGGGTGGTTGAGTTTGCTTCCTACAGCGATCTGAAAAACGCCCTTGAGAAACTGTCTGGGAAGGAAATCAATGGCAGGAAAATCAAGCTTATTGAGGCTGCTAAGAAGAGGTGAGTAGCAAACATATTCCCGACCACCGCACGGGTAGAAAAGGGTAACGCATGACGCGGCTCAAAATAGTTAACCAATTAAGAATCTGTAAAATAGCCTAACTGGATACAGAGATGGTCGTTATTGTTATTCGTTGTAAATGTCAATGAATGAAGTTTCCTTCCTCACGTTGTTTCCGTCTGGCCCTCAGGTCCAGGAGCCGTTCCCGTTCCGAGAGCTCCTCCCGCTCGCGCTCTCGTTCTCGTGGCCGTTCCCCTTCCCGCTCTCGCTCCCCCAGGAGGTCCCGCTCACGCAGCCCCAAGACCTACAACCGCTCCCGCTCTCGCTCCCACTCCCGCAGCGCCTCCCCCCCACCCCGGGGCTCCCCCCCAGTCCAGAGGACCAAGGAGCCTGCCAAGCGCTCCTCCAAGGCCAGCAAATCTGCCTCCCCGCCCCCCGTCCAGAGAGCGGCTTCTTCCAGGTCTCGCTCCCGGTCCCTGTCCACGGACAGCCGCCATTAGACGACACACACACACACACACACACACTTTCTCAAAAAAAATGTGAACACACATTTACAACACACACACATGCAAACATACAACCTCACCACCATCCCATACAGAAACGTTCCCACTAACCGTTTTATTAAAACAAAGCCAGGTACTATTTCACCCAATAGTCCTGGTTATCCCATTTCCCCCTCATGTCTCTTTCACCTCTCCCCTCTTTCGATAAGGCTGACTTTCACTGTCAGGTGCAAGCATGGTCCTCGCTGCCACAGAAGATGTGCTGAGATAAGAATCTTGTTTGACAAAGATGGTCCTTTATTTACTTTGTTGTGGTCAGTATCTGTGCATGGAATAATGGTTGGAATATCTTTTTTTTTTGTTTTATCAAAACGTCTGTGCGAATGACCCCTCCCCTTCCCAGGCTGGCAACTCTTATCAGGAACTGTTGATGAAAGATAATGCACGGTGATTATTGAGTTTTGAAAATGCTTTGAATAGAACTTACCTAAGCTTAAAGGTTTAACAGTTTGGGGTTGTTTTATGCTGTGATTTAATTAAACTTTTTATTTTATGCTCCCGTTTGACAACTTTTCTTTTTTTTAAATGTTGTTCATGCTGTTCTTTTTTTATGCATTGTATTGAATGTTCAGAGTGGTTGTATGAAATATTGTTTCTGTAAAGCAATGTATATGTTTTCTTTTTACAATGTATGGTGGTGTCTGGAGGATTGTGCCACAACGTATTGTTGGTACAAAAAGGTTGGAACACAACCCTCTTGACAGTTGGAAAAAATAAAAAATATTTTGTATTCATAATACATGTACGGTTTTTATTGTGAATCTTATAGGAAGACTACATTTGTATGTGATCAAAAATGACAACATTAGGACCAAATGCTTTCAAACAAGACATAGTAACTTATTTGTGTATGTCAGAGCCTAATAAAGAATAAACTTGGAAAAGGTTTCTCTGGTAGTTCTTGCTGTACATGTGAACATCTTCTATTGTGTCATTTTTATATTCTTATTTGACTGCCTGCCACAAACTGATTGGAACACAGTACAGAAGTCTAAACGCGTCCAGGCCGATGGACTCGAACACATCTTGCTCCACAGCTTAATGTGGTCTCCATTGTGACAATTGTCAGTCTGCTTGACTTTTCCCTGAGTGAGACATAATCTCAATTTCGACTCCCCGTGTAGACTACTGCAGTGGTTCCCAACCCTGTCCTCAGGGACCACCTGTCCTGCACGTTTTAGATGTTTCCCTGCTGCGCCAACACCTGATTCAAATGCATGTTCATTACCAAGCTTCTACAGAGCTGGATAACGACCCATTCATTTGAATCAGTTGTGTTGGAGCAGGGAAACATCTAAAACATGCAGGACAGGTGGTCCCTGAGGACAGGTTTGAGAACCACTGGACTACTGGATGGTCAGAGTTCCTCAGAAAGCTTGGAGGGGGCTGGTACCAACACTGGAAAAAGTCCCAAGCTTTTTCTGTGAGGCCTTTTTATCAAACATTCACATCAGCTGGCTCCTTCACCTCCTCCAGATGGCTGGTCACTGCCTGGTACACCTCTGACTCTGTAGGTGGGAGGGAGAGTCAAGATCATGCCATACCACAGAATGGTGTGAAGTTTTACATTACAATGTTCAGTGCAGTTACATAGGATGAAGGTGGACACTAGATGAAAACTAATTCCTGCTTGTGACTGATCACAGTACAGATGGATTACCGCATACCTTTGTTTGGTTTGCTGAAGTGCTGGTGGCACCTGAACACTAGGATGAGCAGACCAGCTTCGACTATCTGGAACAAGATGTATATCAGAGGAAACAGGAAGTAGGGGCCGATGACCTCAGGGGGAAAGGCCACCTTCAGAATGGTGGAGCACAGCTGGATGTTCTGACAGCCCGTCTCCATGGCGATCGTCCTCCGGCCCCTGACGGCGAGAGTGGTTGAGACTTGAGTTTTAAAACGGACAAATAACTGAAGCTCAGTGGGTCAACTCTGTTGCATCGTTGTCGTCACTTACGATCCGTCAAGTCTGAACAGATAGGAGAGGACGTATCCAAAGGTGTAGCCGATGAGGGGCATGAGGGCAGCCGTGGCTGTGAGGGTCGGGGACAGAACCTGGAGGATGCTGCTAGCCATGGTCAGGCCGGCCAGGATGCCTATCACCACCATGGACACCAGCATGATGGAGATACCCACCTGTGGAGGGGGTAAAAGAGGAGTAGCGAGCTAACTGCTTGGGGGTAAGGTAGCACTGTGCATTTTTGCCTCTCAGCAAGGAGGTCCTGGGTTCGATTCCCACGCGGGGCATTCTTTGCTTAGGTGGGTTATTTATCTTCTCAGCTTTACTGTGTGGAGTTTACATGTTTTCCTGAGAGACACCCCCCTATCTAACCAGCCTGGCTTGCTGTCCTTATCAGTCCCGATTAGACAGAATCCCCATACTGGTCAGCTTGGCTCACCTTGGTGATGGTCTTGGAGTACTGCGGCCGGAAGTGGTTGATGAGGATGCCGATGCCACAGGGCACCAGGGTCATGGCCAGAGCCAGGGTGATGCCAGTGTAGGGGACAGCACTGCCCACGTCGGCGATGCCATGGCAGTAAAGGTACAGGAGCAGGGGCATCAATCCCAGCGCCAGTACGGTGGAGCAGGTGGTCATCACAATACTGGGGGGACACACGGACAGATGGATGAATAGACAGACAGATGGACAGAGTCATAAACAGATGGAAGGATGGACCGAGACGGAAAGGGAGAACGTCAATTCACTTAGAAACTTTCGCACTGAAAGTTTCAATCATCAATTTTGGGGTTTCTATCAGATACGAGGCCAGCCTGGATGGGACAAGCACCTGATTGGGTGGGCCAGGCCCACCCTGGCCCCTCCCCCGTGGAGCTGGGCCTGAATCCATGTCCGTTTGTAGTGCAAGGTCTCCTAACCCTGTCTAGATGTTAGAACGTCTAGAACCATTCCAAAAGAGTACAGAATGAAGCAACAGGTAGCAAGTGTTGTAATGACCATGACCCTGATATTGGGTTCAATGCCAAACAGTAATTATGTTTTTTCTTGGACAAACATGCAAGCTCATTACAGACTGTTTGTGGGTTTAAGGTGTGTCTTGCATAAGGAGTATTGTCCCAATATCAAATGTAAAAGATTAGGTTCACATATAGAAGTGTGCGCAGATCTGTTTCAAAATGTTTCTGAAATCAACTGTCCTTATCAGCCCAAGAATACTTGTGGAGAAAGTTGCAATAATAGTTCTCTGGCCAGATAAGAGACCCAGGAGTCTGATAAACAGCGTGTCATAAACCACATGCCTGGTCCCAAATTGATCTTTAAAGGTAGATCATGAATTTAAAGGGTACCTACCTATCCAGTACATTCCAGAACAAATTGTATGGGGTGTGGGAATACTAATTTGCTTCATAATGTTTTTATTATTGTTTCATGATTTGGTCAATGTGAGATCGACCATTCAATTCTGATGAGCTGATGGACTGAGCGCTAATGGCACTCTGAAAAACGAATATATCTAACAACACTTTCAGTCAAGGTCATTCAACCCTGTACTAATAGGAGGGAGAGCTGGAACATTCCATTCATACAAAACCAATGAGGCCACAATGTATTACTGATGACTGCCATGGTTCACAAAGAGATCATAAATGTATTATCATATTAACCTACGCAATCAGACACACCGTCCCGTAATGAATTGCTTACTAACCTCCCGGTCATTAACCCAGTCTCTCCCCATTATATTCACCTCTGCATCGGGACATTCTTCTGAGGAAAAAGGGTTTATGGATCTGCTGGTTCGTGTATTTGGGGTTGTTGTTTTTCAGACTACATGATTCACCTGAATATTTTCTTGAGCAGTCTTATTGTTTTTTATTGTTAACCTTCACTGCAAATCCAAACTTCACCGTTGACTCGATCTGCAAGGTTAACTGATTTTCTTGTTCTTCACAACAACCTTCACTCCAAATCCAACCCTCAACAGAAACACATTTTGGAAGGTGACTGTTTCAGTCATTCATTCATTCAACATGGCAAAGGCTTCTTCCTAAATACACATATGACATTTTATGTCTTGCTGGGTGTGCACGTGGCAAGAATAGCAGGGGCCGAGTGTTTGTCTACCTGAGGTTCATGTCTCCCTGAAGAGCCAGGGCCAGAATGTTGGACAGGTTACCCCCCGGACAGCAGCCACAGACCAGCACCACCACAGCTTCGAGAGCCCTCAGCTGGAACACCTGGAGCAGAGAGGTATGGTGAGACTGCCGGCTGGCCAGACAGCCAGGTTCCTCCTCATCTGCTTTTTAAAAGTTTCAAGTTTCATTTATGTCACATAAACAGTTCAATAAAACGCTTGATTTTCACGTTCCTCCAACAGTGCAGAAAATGTCTGAGAAAGTAAGACTGTGAAAAGAAAAGAGGAGAAAGAAAAACAATAAAACAATGACTCCAGTTATTTAATATCAAATAAAAAGGACAAGGCTAAATTCTTTCTGCATTCACAACAAATCTATTAGGTGCCGTTTAGGAAACAATTCAGACTGTCCTTACACAAACACATATGAAACACATACACATTCACATATGCATTGATTACAATTAGCATTGCCCAGCTTGTGTTTTCATTCAGAAATGCTACATCGTGACAACAGAGCTGAGATACATGGTCAGGATGCAGGGTAATATTGGATTACCATTAGAAAGATGAAGAGGTGAGGAAACACTGACCTTGCCCAGGGCAAAGGCTGTGAGGGGCATGACACCATACTGGGCCACAACTGCTATGGCAACTCCTTTTGGCTTCATTATGTGATCCTGGGTAGAAACATAATTGGATTGTGTTAATTTTGTCCAAAAGATTGAGCGAGCACAATCTGAGGAAAATGTATTGTGAACTCACCTTGATCTTGGGCACCTCCATGGTACAGCCCAATGATATCATGGTGATGAAAAGGATGATCACAGTTCCTATATTCATGGCTCCATCCAGGATTGCACTGGTTTCCAAGACTGTGGTGTTACGTGGTGCACTGTCATTCAGCCGCAGTACTTCATGAAAGGACAGCTCCATTACGTTGGTTTCTCCCATTTCGTGGAAGATTGTCAGTATCTGGACCATTACAAAATACATTTGAGTGAGAGAGAGAGAAATTCAGATTTTGGACTTATTTCATTGTATACTGTAATCACAGGTGTGGGTTTACATTTCCCTGTCATCCTTCTGTTTGTGCTTGTGCTTTCATACACAGTGCTACACAGAAGGATTTGGAAGATGGTTTTGACTATGGTCTATAAAGTTGTAAATGCACAAAACTATAAAATCGTATTTGGGGACTGTCCAAATCTGCCTTATATTTGTTGTTTTAACACAATACTGACTTGTAATGTGCTTGTCATTTGCAATCTCTCAGTGGGATTTGCACAGAGCACGAGGAGAAGCTCCCACTATGAAGTTAGAGGACAAAATAAATAGATTTCACTAACTCAGTGGTTGTCACTCAAACACAGAACAAACTAATGAGTTAAAGCATCTGAATAATGAAAGTAAGACACAGAAACATGAATACTGTATAGAGAATTGTTAGCAGGAGAAGAAAGGTACAAATGAAACAAAACATCGATTTTAGAAGCAGAACACCTGCAAAAGTCTTGCATTCCAAAGGCCTTCAAGTCAACTTCTGGTTATCAGAATACAATGTAGCTTATTTCTCATAGGCAGTGGTGAGAATAATAAAACAAGCTGTCAAACGACTGTCAAATGATATAGCTGCATGTTATGTTAATTAGAGATTCTGCACCTTTGCAGTATAGCTTACATGTTTCTTCCTCTCTGCTTTTTTTCTTTCATATTTTGTCTTTTCTTTTGCAAGTCACATTTAGTGTCGTCGTCAGGTATGTAGAGTTTTGAACTAATCTGTGCAGTTTCACCCTGGTCTGTCTGTGACGCAAGCTATTCCACCTTCCTCCAACCACATCCTCCGTACCCTGTATAGACGTGATCTTCCTTGCCTCCACCAGATGACACGTACTTAGCACTTCAATTCCCTTCATCAGTTTGCATATTCATCCTTTCATATTTTCTTATCCATTTGTATTCTTTATTTCTATTCCATCATGCAAATGTACAGAATCCAGTGAGCTGATGTTCACTATAAAAAACGATTTCATTTCCGTCAAATGTGATTTGATGTGCATTGTGAGTTGACTAGGAAGCGGATAAAGTTGACAGAACATATTGTGTTTATATCAATCCAATTCATGAAATGTATCATGAGAAAACACTCCCTTGCCCAAAAGTTGCTTTAAAATGTAATGTTGTTTATCACAGTTCTTGCACACTTTTTGACAGTGTGCAAGAATCCTTACCTGTGATATACAGGTGTCTTTGTCATGTGACCATGGGAATCAATTCATTTTCATAGTTAAATGTATAATTGTCTCCTCAAGTTAGTTATTCTGGTCAAGTAGGTAAGGAGCTTGGCTTTTGAAATTCTTCCAAAATGCATAAAAAACATTTTAACACTAAGGAAATTAAACAATATACTATTTATACTTGCTACGGTTGAGGGGTAATTGATTTTTGAAGTTGTAATATCAATGAACACATTTGTTTATGATTTCCTAGATGGACAATCCACCTCTGTTCATAATTACTTCCTGTTTATACACAGATTACACGGAATACTTTCTCTTAAAACACATTCAACACTCCTTTCCATTAAAGATGTATCTCATGATTATTTCTCACATCAGTTAAATGTCACCTACCTTCGTCTCTTCTAGTTAAAGTGTTAAACTCTTTGTGAAAAGGGCACCACCTTTTAAGCTGCTCCCTGTCAACATCTGGCTAATAATTACGAGAATAAATATCCGTGTAAAGAGCAAGTGTCTACGCAATTCTCGGACAGGTAGTACTCTGGCCTCTCCACCTGTTCAGCTTATCTCTCAAGTTTCTGACACAGATATCAGAACATTTAAACAGCATGTTTTTCTGCGTGTTGTATTGGAGATCCTGTTGTAGTAGATGTAGCCTCTCTGCAACTATCAAATTATTTATGAAATTGCACTGGTTATGTGTTATTCTTTTGTGGCGCTGCCCCATTATCAGGTAATATTTTAATTGAGATAATGATGTTATTGTTGCTCTGTAAAAATACAGACCTTTGCCTCTAACCTCCTAAATGTTGTTAGAATTTTGCATTCCTGATTATTGTTTATCCTCTGTACTATATGTATAATTTTCACTTGGGATAAAAGCATCTGTTAAATTAATAGACGTTAAATGTAATGTGACACAAGCGTGTAGCCTATGGGGAGTTGAGAAATTAAAATCTGAACGTATATTTGAAGTGTACATTTTGAACAGTGTCGAAGCCCACTAGCACAAAGGAAAATTATTTTTCATAATCACACTGATATTCTGTAATCATCATGTTATGAGAAGCCAAAACAAGGTAAAGTATTTTCCCTCTTTTGCGTTGTTCCATCAAACCATCTTGGAGCCCTGTTATGCCACCTAGTGTTTACTTGGTTTTGCCAGAAAGAGGAGGCAATAATTAAAATGTATGTTCAATGGAAAGGGGAACTCAAACCCTTTTCACCATGAGATCACTATCAATAATCTAAAATCTTTCTTTCTTTTATGTTGGAAAAGAAAGAACTGAAAAGATCTCTTAAAAGTGTCCAGTAGATGTAATTATTTCAAGGATATAGGTTCAGCAAAACTATTTTATCCACAATCCAATACTTTTAACGACAATACTCCCAACTCCTTTGATAAATCATGCCAGACAACAATAGACATAACAAAAACAAGCCTAACAATTGTCTTAAAACCAGGGGCCTTCCCCTATGTGGCATGGCTGTGTGGACGCGGTGAGAGACAAAAGAAGGTCCTTTGAAAGGTTTTCCAAAACCAGACCAACCTTTTCAGGGGGAGGGGAGCCCTATAGCTGGACTGATCAGTCTCTGTAATTACAGGCCGCTGCTAGACATGCCTGGGTTATAGCTCTTACTTCGCTTCAGCCTCCCTGCATGAGCCTGCTAAATAGGATGTAACAGAAGTCCAGCCCAGTCAATGCCTAACTGCTACTAGCTGCTGCTTTGGACTGTAGCTTGACAGTCATAGACAATACTGGAGTGATAAAATGAATTATCTGTCAGATGTAGAGTACAGATGCTCCAGCAGGGATAAAGACAGAGTTAAAGCATTTTAAAAGCGTTCTGTAAAGACGTGAATTCAACAAAGGGCTATGACTTAAGGGTACTAATGATCATGCATTTATTTTGCATCAGACTAGGTTCTAGATTTGTGTCCATAGCTTAGTATGACATATTTTCATGTAGGCCTTTACGCTGGCGGTTGTTTAAACACGAACGAAGACAGTGTTTCTGCTGCACTGGATGCATTATTAAAGCCTGGCCTTATTGTGTTGTCATCCCTTAAATAGGCTATACTGTTACGGTCTTCATTTCTGGGTGACCCTGTTAGCCTCCAGTCTTATGTGTGCTGCAGGACATGGCTCTGTGTGTGTGTGTGTGTGTGTCTGTGTGTGTGTGGCAGAGCGGGGGGGACTCAGAAAAGGAGGGACACACAGGGATAAAAAAGAGAGGGGTGGTGGAGGAAGGGAAAGGGGGATCTCTGTGGGTCTGTGTCAGCGGGGAGGGGGTCACTGGCAGATGCTGGTGGCCTCCTGACCCGGTAAGGGAATGGATGCTTCTCTCTGCTTGTTTTTACACACTTGCTGATCCACTGTTGCAGCAACCAGCTCAAATAATCCACTGTGTAAGCTCCTTATCTAGAGCACAGTTTTGTGAAAAAAAAGCTCAGATTATTCCCATTTCAGTTAGCAACCACCCCCCACACATCTTCTGGAGTACAGTTTTAAAATCACTCAATACTGACCAAGTATGGGCATTAGAAAATAGGAGAAATTAGACAGGGAGCAAAGAGATGTGTCATATACAACTTCTACTGAGAGCAATTAACCACATTATGAAAGAAAGAAATGAAGCAATAAATAAATAGATAAATACATAAAGAAGGGATTAAAAATGAAAAGAAAGAATGACAGGACCCATTTTAGCAACTAACAACAAAACTACAAGTGCCGACGCGCATCAGGAAATAAATATATAAATGTATGTCACACTGACGCAATGATTCATGGGAAATGCAGTTGATATGCATTTAAAATGAACTGAAATGACTTTGTTAAAACTACAATTTCCAGAAAACCACGGAAAATCGCACAGGCGTGTCACGGAACGGTGGATGTCCGTGTGGAAGAAAGTCACGTGTAGATAGCTGGAGTTCGTTGAATCTCGATTCGTTGCTTTCTGTGTAGGATACCAGTTGGTCTGGGCATACGCTTTATCGTGATCTAGGTGTTTGCTTGATGTTGTTTTTGAGCTGCACGTTCCTTTAAACCCCACCACTTCATCAAAGAATGAGTGATAACGATGATATCGAAGTCGATAGTGACGTGAGTATATCATTTTCCCTGTGTATCTAGAAAGCGTCCCACCCTGGTCCTTAATGATAGTTCTAGCTAGCTGCTACCCCACATTAGCTATGTTTTCGAGACTAATTAGCTTAGCTGGCTAGCTAGGCTACCTATTTCATACCCAAGTTGGTAATATTATCAGACTTGCTACTAGTTTGTTTGCTAACTACAGTTGTTGTCTACTGCACAAAAAGTCTAGCTACTGTTGAAGTCTGACAGCAGTATCCACATTGTTGGGCGTATAAAGGGTACTAACAAGGTAAATTAGTCATGGTTTCCAGTCGATGGACCAAAGCATTAAAACTACATAGGTAGGAAGGTAGCTAGTTGGTCACGTTTGGGGAACAATTGTGGCTACAATTGTACTTTCTGTTCTGTTCTCTTACAGGAAGAATCACCAACATATCACTCTGTGGTGCGTAATGAAGGGAGAAATGTTCCAAAGCGACTTTATTGTAATAATGGAATGTATGCATTCTATTAGCTACTGTCCTTTGGCAATAGAAAGGCATTTGTCAACCTTAGCAAGCTGTTACATTTCAGTTGTTTTGTTGGCACATTAGATGTCATAATATTTGATTGCAGCCTCTGTTATAAAAAACTCAACCTTGTTTTTAAGGTCGCAGTAGCTTATATTGTATCGTACATACAGTGCATAACTAACGTTACAGCAGCACGTTCTGCAGAGCGGGGGTGGGATTGGAGCTGTGCTGTAACTAGCCCAGATATCCAGCTTTAGTGCTCATTTTTGCATTAGAGCTTCCCTCGGTTGACCGACCATCTGATCATCCCCATGCAATATATAATGAGTTATATTCTGCTGTATCTAGAGTTGAAAACACGGCATAGTTAGCAAGCTATTTATAGAATAAATACCATAATAAATGTCATGAATAAAGCTTCTGCTTCCCACATTTTGCGGTCTTTTTTATTAACGTACCAATTGGTCATCTTTTTAATTTTTTGGGCCATTTGTAGTAAGAAGTCACACATTCTTTTGTCCAAATGTATATTTATTGAACCAGCTATCAGGAAGGGAGTCGTTGGACCTTTTCTTGTGTTTTGCAGCCAACACTAGTGATTTGAGAGCCATCTTTTCTCGACAGGCCAGTGAGCTCTGGCAAGCTAAATGAATGACGTAGCCACGTCGCATACCGGCGAGAAAAAACCATGCACGACGGATTTTTTGTTTTACCGGAAAAAAAAGATATTTTCTTGACAGTAAAAAAAAAAAGAACATGGCCTTGCACATAACAGATTTGTAAAAATATTAGTTTAACAAAAGGATTTATTCCGTTAATTAGCTACATCACATACACTTGTATGCATTGGTCTTATTTTTTATATGGATAGATTAGAAACTATAGAGAGAAGTCAGACGATTTTGGCTTTATTGTTTATCATGTTTCCTTACATATATTATGCCTTGCATAGACTTAAGCGACGTGACAGGTTTTATTTTTTCCATTGGTAGTTCCCAACCAAACCTTTATGTTAGGCAAGCTCATTAGCGGAGACTCCTACAGGTTAGAAACTATTGATTTAGCCTGGCTATTCTGATCGAGGCTTGCTGGGCTATAACACCCACTCATAACAGATGTGTTTTCTTTTGCCCACAGCAGCTGTTTGTGTTATAAGTTCTTTTAAACTTGGATTTCTGTCAATAATTGGCTGTTTTTAGGACAGTGTACGTCGTGCTTCACTTTAATGGAGCTCTGAACACTTCTGTCACTATGTAAAAGACCATTGCTGGTATTAAGAAGCCTCTCTTCATCTCCACCTATGTTAATTTTATGTAATATTTTTCAGGTATGAATAGATTGACAGATTGTGTAGCTGGACTGCCACTAAATAAAGATGATATCACTGATATCAGTTTTAACATGTGATGTTGCACACTTAGGAAATGATCGGTTTCTCATGACTCATTTGGATGGACTGAATGCTAATATTTAGGTCCTGGAAAGAATTAATTCAACTTAAGAATGGAGTCCAAAGTGTGAATACCGCAGCAGATGGCCGTTGCGTGTTTGTGCGCCAGGTGACTCTAATGGCTGATGACCACACGCCATGCACTCCCTACCCATATTTTTGGTGTCTGGCATGCAAACGCACTGCCTCGTTTCTGCACATGAAGGACAACGAGACAATCCTATGTAGGCCGTTGGACATTTTCCCCCACCTCATCATCCTCGTTTACCCTGGAGCTGTCTTCTAAATGCGCTGATCTTTTCCAACACACATTCCCTCACCAGGAATGCTTGAAAATGTCAGTTTGAGTCCTAATTGTATGTGCCGTTAATGCTAGGTCACGTGTGTGTGTTTACACTGGGCCAGATCGAGGGGTTGGGCTGGTCCCAAGCTTGTGGGAGTAGTGTTGTCCTTCTGAACGGTAACACGGTCGTCCTGAACGGTTCAGGCGGCGATTGCGCAACAGGGAGCAGCTGTCTCCTCTGCGTTTTGAGTCAGGTGCCTAGTCACGACATCTCATGAGATCAGACAACACCCTGGAGTCCAGACTCCAGTTAACTCCCTACAAAGCCTCAACTGTCATTGGAATATCTGATGGTTTAGTTTCATTATGCTGCCAGTCAAGTTTAGCTTCAGGTTCAGTATGTTCAGAACCTGTCTGATGGCGGTGTTGATCACGCCAGGAACAGGTTGCAGTGTCATTGATGAGCTGGTATAGTGCTCTCTGCCTAGTTTCAGTTATGTCAACTTGGTGGCCATCTTATGGTCCAGCCTGAATGCAAATGTAGGCGGTGTCTGTTGAGTCCTAGACAAAACAGCAGTGTTGGAGCTAAGGTCTATTTTGCCCTCAGGGTCAAAGTATCTGGAAACAAGTTGTTTTATACACACACTGTAGGGAAGAAGACAGAGAGGTATTATGTTGTTGCTAAGCGGCCCAACCAAACAGTTGGCCAACAGGAAGAATAATTTCATAAACATTTTCAATCCAAAAAAGATTCCCAGAGACCATTTTATATCAAGATCAGCTCTTTAGGTCAATTGAGTTTGTAATTTTGGCTATAATCAAATGAGCCACAAACGGGATCCTCTTGTACATCTCACCCTGACTGAATGGGTTTAGTATCTTCATCCTGGTGTGGTCATGAACTAGGCCACCAGGCCAAGCCTGCAGGGCCACCCAGAGACAGTGGTGTTGGGGGCATAGGACTGCACCAGGAGAGAGACTGCAGGGCAAAACCAGACACACATTGAGACTGCAACTGACGAGCTCCACCGGCATAGGATAATGACAAGAGGCCAGGAGCCATTTAAATGCCGAACCCTCAGATCTGTATGTCTGTCTGATGTGCTATCTTATAAAGAATGCTAACCAGTGACACCAGCTACGGCCAGGACTATGCTACACAGCAGCAGTGTCCTAGCTAGTTGGCTGTGGAGGGGGGCTCTTGCTGGAGGGGACTGGGGACGACGACAGCTGGAGTACCAGGCTGTGTGTGACTATCTCCCTCCGCTCCTGTCGATGGTCTGCTGCCTGGCTGAAGCCCCCTTGTGACTCTTTCATTGCAGGCAGACAAACGGGCACATCACAATGCGTTGGAGCGCAAACGTAGAGACCACATCAAAGACAGCTTCCACAGCCTGCGGGACTCCGTGCCCGCCTTGCAGGGGGAAAAGGTTGGTAGAGCCTGGCTTGGCCTGTACCACCTGCCAGGCAGCAACACCAGGGGCGCTGCATCACTGATGGGGATGTGTGAGAGGGGGGGATGTGTGAGAGGGGGGGATGTGTGAGAGGGGGGGATGTGTGAGAGGGATGGGAGCTTCCTCTTTATGTCAGCTGGACATAGACTTAGCCCCAAATGTTTAGTGGATGTTATTCTTTTGCCAAGGTAATAATCTTACAGCATAATATGTAATTGCACTGAATTATTGTGTGTGTTTATATGATCATCTGTATTGGTGTATTGTTTAACTTTTTTGTAAAAACAAACAATGTGTTAAACTTTGAATGTGTAGTAGTCAGAGAGTAACACACAAGGAGAGACTAAGGCATGAGTGGAGGAACTCAAGTGATAAGGCCTAGATGCTGCCTATGTTCAGGAAACGATTAGAAGAAAATGTGTTCATATTTCCTGCTTGGATGTCTTTCCCATCTAGGGCATTGCAGAGTCAAATAGTTGTCTTTTAAACTGTCCAGTCTGTCTCCGTTCCTTCTCTGAGTCCCCCTGACTGAGGAGGAGGGTTGGGGGACGGGGACGGGGGGCGGGCTGGGAGGAGGGCTGTTAAGGGGGATGTGCAGGTGTGTGCTGGTGACCTCTGTTCACAGATATAGGGTTAGAGTGTTGTTCAACTCTCTCATATGACTAGGTCAGCACAGTCTTAAGGGGAGGGGTTACTGTCAGCGTAGAGGAACGGGGTGATGCAGACATCCAGATGGACAGCTTGTTAAGGAGAGGGAGAGGGCTGGTCTTGTTCATACAGATCCTGTGTAATGTTGTGCAGCCTCTGACTGACAACATTTGAATTGTATTGAGAAATGGTTGATTATGCTGAAGTTGTTGGTATGGAATCAGTGAATGTTTTAGGTGCATAGCGTAAGGTATGTTTATGATTGTTAAATTGAGTTTTTGATTTTATGGCTGTACGTTTATTATTTACAGACTTATCTGTGATTGTTTTCTAGACTGCATCCTTGTGACTTGAGGGCTAGTTTGATGACAGGCTGTGGTGTTAATGTGTTAAGGACCCTTCAACTTTTTGTTTCTGATTGGAGTTTTCCCCTTTGTTGCTGACAGCAATCTATCAAACAGGCGTCCAGAGCTCAGATCCTAGACAAAGCCACAGAATATATCCAATATATGAGGCGGAAAAATCACACACACCAGCAGGACATTGACGACCTGAAGAGACAGAATGCTCTTCTGGAGCAGCAAGGTGAGTCAGTGTGAGGGACAACACTCCACCTGGCCACATCCCATACTTACAGTTTGCTCCTGTGAGGCTTCCTCCATTGAGGCATCTTTTTGTCTCCGCCCCATCTCCCCCACCCCTTGCCTTCCTCCGTCTCTCCGCCCATCTCCCCCACCCCTTCCTCCCGTCTCCCCCACCCCTCCCTCCCTCCCGTCTCCCCCACCCCTCCCCTCCCTCCCGTCTCCTCCACCCCTCCCTCCCGTCTCCCCCACCCCTCCCTCCCGTCTCCCCCACCCCTCCCTCCCTCCCGTCTCCCCCACCCCTCCCTCCCGTCTCCCCCACCCCTCCCTCCCGTCTCCCCCCACCCCTCCCTCTCTCCACCCCGTCCCCCTGCAGTGCGGGCGCTGGAGAAGGTGAAGGGCTCCACTCAGCTCCAGGCCAGCTACTCCTCGTCAGACAGCAGCCTGTACACCAACCCCAAGGGCAGCGCCGTGTCCGCCTTCGACGGAGGCTCTGACTCCAGCTCAGAATCGGAGCCGGAGGAACCCCCCAACAGGAAGAAGCTTCGTGTGGAGGCCAGCTAGAGAGCAGCGCCACCTCTGGTCTGGAGGAGTTCACCGCTCTCGGAATTCACACAACCTTCCCCCTCCCTCCTCGCTGGGCATGCTCTAACAGGAGGCGGTCCGTCCCTCAGACCCCCCCCTCCCCCTCACTGATCTGTCCCCCTCACACCATCTGCAGGATGAGGGAAGCCAGCAGGGCGGAATGAAGAACGATTTAAATCTGTGTCGAGATTCTGTTTTTCCTTTCCCTCTTCACTCCTCCTCCATTCCTTTTCTCTTCCTCCTTTCTCTTCTTTTTGACTCCCCGATATTGGTATACATTCAGCAACAACAACAATCCCATACCCCAAATGAGGCAGCTTTGCTACGTAAGGACTTGATGCTTGCGTGACCTCGTCGCTCCGTCCTCCCGGCTGAATCAGGGGAGATGGGCGGCCGAGGTCCACTCCTCAAGCACTGCTAAAGTGTAGTTTTTGTTTTATTTTGTTGGATTATCTTGATGAGAACCTGTTTAGAAAATACACACACGCCTCAAAGAATCGACCTGATGGAGAAGTTTACCTTTTTAAACATTTGTAGCGTACTTTTCCACACAAGAATGTGAAAATACTTTGATGAAAACGAATATTGATGTAAAAGTTTGAACCCACCTCAGGCCAACTAGATTGCAGATGTTTTCATTTTGACACACTTGTTAGGTAAAAAAACAAATATAATCCCCATTAGTTGAAATTGATGTTTTGAGAAACAGGAGAGAATTCCAAACTTGTATTGTATTTTGTCTTTTAGCTTGAACTAGTGAATGAATTTAGGTGGCTGAAAATATTTAGGCATCTCAATATAAAAGGCATTGATTGGATGTTTTCAAGTTCTCAAAAATATGTTATGCATTTTTAGTATTCTTACAAATCATGGGAAAAATACCAATTTGCCACTAGTAGTTTTCCTTCTGGGTATAAAATAGGTATTGAATGTCACAAGGTAGTTGAGTATGGGGGAGGGGAAGTCCTGTTGTGTTGTGCTTTACACCGTAAAATCTTAATGTTGCTGACTCCCCAAGGATAAAAAAGAAAGCAGTTTGCTTATCTAGGAAATCTGTGTGTATGTGTATCTTTTCCATTTTGAGTATGATTAGTGTATACTGAATAGCTCTGTTTGTCCGATTCCATTCCATGGAAATTACAGGTATGTTGTACATACTGCCAACAATTGTCTTGGAAGTCGAGGTCTACCTCTACTAGAAGACTATAAATAAAACTATTTTATCCTTTACCGAGGCGTCTGATGACTGGTTTTCTGTGAGATGTTGGCAGCCAGTTCTGATAATGTGGCAGATGAGTGAGATAAGGACTATGGAGGACAAAGTGCCACAATGAATTAAATAAATACACCATTAAATAAATACACCAAATAATTACTTAAATGTGTCATTAATTCATTAAAATAGAAATTAAATACATAAATGTGTTCCTAAATGTCATGAATTAATTAAAATACCAATTCATATATAATTATTTCACTAAGTATTTCATGGTCCATTTCCTAATGCTACATTTCATGCTACATTTCACGAGTTGTGCTGCAGTGCTTCTTTAATTGAATAGGACTCTGAACTGTCCAGTGTTCACCCCAGCAGTACAAGCCGTTTGAGCTGGTCTGAGCCTGGCCAGAGCCCTGTTTATGAAGTGTGCAAACACTTTCAGGTTTTTCTTGTTTCTCATGCAGCAGGGTTGCTGGTTACCATGGTACACTTTGGGCATATCCAGGTGTAATTATACAAGTGGTTTGTCCTTTCAGATGGCACATTCTTCCCTCCACTACCTCTGCTCTGGAACACTGAGGGCTGTTTGATTTGCACCACCCAGAAAGGAACAGACACCTTCACAACCATCATTGCTGCCTTGAAAAAGTGCTAAGTTTACCCACAGGATCCCAGCTCAACTTAGTTTTGCTACATCACAGTTACAGGATATTTGACCCAATACTTAAAAATAAGGCAAAGTTGGAAGCAGGATGCAATGCAGTTTGTAGTATACATTTTTTTTTAATTAATAAAAATCTAACTGACATAAGGTTTCAAACAGAAATCACTGACAACATTTCCACATGAGTTGGTCTTTATTTGAATAGCCCTTCTATCCCATACCTCTCCTCGTCTGCAGCAGACCAGTCAGAGAAAGGCGACGTGTTCGCTGGCACCCCTGCAGACAGTTCCAGTTACCTCAGCGGTTACACACAACGGACACACCCTGAGACGGCTACAGGGCTCCAGGGCCTTAGGATGACCCAGCAGTGGGAGCCTGGTTGTGGGCCTGGTCAGGGACAAGGACAGGCAGCTGGTGGAAGTACCGCAGGGCCCGAGCCACGTTCTCGGGACAGATGTTGTAAACCGGGTGAGTCGGAGCCTGGACAGGACCAGAGAAAACACACTTTTATCATACCAGGTTCCACCACGGGATGATATCATTCATGGCCGATATTCTAGGTTGACATATCCAGAATGAAGAAGTCTGCCTGGCCAGAGCCCTGGAGGAATCTCACCAGTCGGTTTTCTGGACGGCCCACGATGAGCTCGTTGTGGCTGTCCATGTTCCCAAAGTGCTGTGCCACTGACAGGCCGCTCAGGCAGTAACACGTGTGATAGAAATCTCTAGACCTGGTCACACCCGGAGGGAGAACATCCAGAATGATGTCATATCGTCATTGAGATGATCTTGTTGCACTGTCTGGTAAATATAAGGAGAGCTACCTGGCACACATTTTTGAAGAAAAGTGGTTAACTGTGAACTTCTGATCCTTGATTATTTGCTGTACTTACTACCGGCACTTTGAATGCATGTAATATCCATTGGCAGCAGCGAGTTCCATGCTATGACCCTGTATCTAGGTGTGTGTGTGTGTGTGTGTGGTACTGACTTGCCGGGCTTGTCCAGAAGGCCTCCCGCTGGATTCTGACAGCACAGAAGGATGTACTCCTGCAGAGCCTGCTGCTCAAACATCCACCTCTCCATGCTCAGGGTCGTGTCCCCTGTACACACACACACAGGAAAAACATCTCTACGTCTGGAACAAAACAATTGCATTTAAATAATGCTAGGAATTATTTTTGCAAAAGCTATCATCCAAATTGTCAGTCAACGGCGCTCTTCCAAGCTATACCCCAGGCCGGAATAAAATCTTGTTTATAAAAGGCTAGGCTAGGTAGGGTACCTTCTCTATAGAAGGCTAGGCTAGATAGGGTACCTTCTCTATAGAAGGCTAGGTAGGGTACCTTCTCTATAGAAGGCTAGGCTAGATAGGGTACCTTCTCTATAGAAGGCTAGGTAGGGTACCTTCTCTATAGAAGGCTAGGCAGGGTACCTTCTCTATAGAAGGCTAGGCTAGGTAGGGTACCTTCTCTATAGAAGGCTCTGTGAAGCAGAGGCAGCAGTCCTGCCTGCCAGAAGGAGTAGCAGCCGTCGACCAGCTTGTTGCAGCGCCCTTGGAAACCTCCCTCGAAGCGCATCTGTTTGCTGGCCACCCACCGCTGAGGGTCAGGAACAGGAAGAAACAACAGTCACTCAACGGCAGCCAGTATGGATGACACACGGCTCCAAGTAACATGCACCACTCAGCACTTACATACACTACATGGCAATGCTACTCGCATGGGTTATGGAAATGAGGCATGCAGACGAGATATAAGGATAAGAGCGTCGAACTGTATGGCTCACACACAGGCCTCTTCAGCTTTCAGTGAGGCAACTAAGAGAGGGGGGGTGGGGGCGGTTAAATCCCATGAGGCCACAATCGGAGGAGGAGGGAATCTAAATTGATATTTGGAAACGGGGAGGGATCTGGAAAAGGTTTCCACAGCAACCAAACCTAAATCAAAAAACTGAATTGTGATTTTGAACCAGGTTTAAATACCAACTGGACACTTGTGTCTTTTAGTGCAGGGGAGTGACAAACAAGTCTGTTACAGCAAACCCAAATGAACAAAACTTCAAAAGAAAGCTGTTCAAAAAGGAACGGTTTGGTCCAACAGAAGGTCACTGAGACCTGGAGGCTCCCAGAAGTCGGATGACTCACTAGCAACTACAGCACTGCAGCAGAGCTCCCGATAGGTCATTTAGCTGATCTGAGAGCAGTTCTTCAGCAGGCGGCTGTGATGTATCCACAGCAACTGTTCTAGGACCAGGGCAGAGGTTTGATGTGGGATTGAGAGAGGATGCAGGGAATTCTGCAGAGGGTATTCTGGGACTCTTGCAGCAGCCTCTGGTGTCTCCTTTCAGCCTGGTGGTACTGGCACAGACTCTGACATAGACCTGTGTATATCCTCTCCCAGTCTCTGTGGTGAACATCCTATGGAGGCATCTCTAAATCGGATGGTCCCAGAGGACATGACATGAGACACCTCAGCAGAGGTCAGGCAGTGCTGGTGTAGAAGGAGCTGTGTACAGGGGAAGCCAGTCCCTCTACACTTATAGCCAGTAGTACAGTTCCATCTCCCAAACAGGGACTCTTATCAGTGATACAACACCACCAGCACCGGTGAGCAGGGATGTGAAGCAGGGGGCTATCGTGATGACGTGAACGCGTGGTCTCTCTCACCATCAGGGTCTTGAGGTCCAGCATGTGTTCCTTCCCCAGGATCACCATGGTAGCCGTGCCACAGAAGGTGTACCCTCCGTGGGCCTCCAGGCCCGGCACGCCCCCTAGACCCCCCTCCCAGTTTTGACACCTGGGGGAGCAAGCAGAAAGTCACACGCCATCATCTCACTGGACCAGAACACTGGTTTACGATGGCTTGATGTGTGGTTCTGGTCTGTCTGTGTATCAGATTTGTAAAGGGTGATGTGGTACACGGCTGTGTCGCCATCTACCCTAGGGGAAGACTAAACAATCAGTTTTTAATCCATCCCTCCATCTGAAACAGGTTGAAGCAGATTCTTGATCACTGGTGAGATGAGGATGAAAACGAGGGGGTCCTCTCTACCTGAGGATCCAGGTGGGCGTGTCCTCAAACAGTTTGGCCGTGAGGATGTTGGTGAGCGATGCTACCGATGCGGCGCAGTATGCACTCCTGCCAGAAACACAGATAGTGGTGGGCATAGGTTTTTTTTATTTTTTTATCTAGATTAATCTCACTGTAATCTTGGAATGAATCTAGACTAATCTAGATTAAAATGGCTCATTTGAATTCCGCCGAAGGCATTCAGAATGTGTGCTACCCAAATAATGACTAAAAGTACGTCTTTGAAAACGGGTTTCTCGAGCCGGGTGAGCGAGGAGATTAGTTAGCTTGGCTAATAAGAGATGTGCGACGGGGTGCCTCGGTTGCACTCAAACAGTAGTTTGACGACGAATCTTCCCCTGCGCTACATCAGTGCTTGGCCCGGCATCTTCCGCATTAGCTAAGGGATGCTTTGCGTTTAGGTGGTATTTGAGACTGGAAAAACTGGTTCAGTAAACTAATTCTGCATCGCACAAGGTGCAAACAACATTAGTCTTGTTGAGGTCTCCATTGGGAAGCTTCTTAAAAATACATTTTCCCTGAAGCAAACCCGACGGCTTCATAGCTGCTTCCATGTTAGCACGTCACGTTTGATGTGGTCATTTCATACACAAGGAATACACACAGGTTCAAAGACTCATTCTCGCCCCCTACAGTGCAATTCGGCTAGGTACACATCCTCGCTAAATTACCAAGGTGAAAGTCATTTTTCAACTTTCAGAATAGATCAACGGCTATGTATTTTTTATTGCCCGATAAGAGTCTCACGTTAACGCCTATAACGGCCCACTACTAAGAAAGAGACAAACAAAGATACACAAAGTGACAGAGAGACACACGCACACAGTGACAGAGAGAGCTAGAAAGACAGACAGACAGCGAGGGTGTAGGGTTCTCATCCCCCCAGACTCCGCCGCAACCATGGCGATAGTGCTCACCTGACATCCACCTCTCCTCCTACGTGCATCACAAAGGAACCATCCGGCTGCTTCACCGACAGCAGGAAGTCAAGCAGCTTCTCTCTGGAGAGGAGAACACAAAAAGAGAGGAAAGAGGAGAAGGAGGATTCCAGAATAGGAGAAAGGAGGTAACTTAGACACATTAGTGTGAGTGCTAATAATTGGATCAGCAGTCTTCCACAGTCCAATATCCCAGGTTGTGATTGGACCGTCTGGGCTGTACTGACCTGTTGATGACGCTGTAGGCCTCCTCGCTGCCGAGGATGCAGAGGGCGTTGACAGCAGCGTAGGTGGGTGCCAGGTGGGCGTGCTGGCCTGGACCCCCGGCGAAACCCCCTGTGGGGCTCTGGCATCGGGCCAGGAACTGGCAAACACTGAGGGGCACAGTGGGAGGAGTTACACACTGAGGGGCACAGTGGGAGGAGTTACACACTGAGGGGCACAGTGGGAGGAGTTATACACTGAGGGGCACAGTGGGAGGAGTTACACACTGAGGGGCACAGTAGGAGGAGTTACACACTGAGGGTGCACAGTGGGAGGAGTTACACACTGAGGGGCACAGTAGGAGGAGTTACACACTGAGGGGCACAGTGGGAGGAGTTACACACTGAGGGGCACAGTGGGAGGAGTTACACACTGAAGGGCACAGTGGGAGGAGTTACACACTGAGGGGCTCAGTGGGAGGAGTTACACACTGAAGTGCGAATATGAATGTAAGATATCCACACTTTAAAGCATATAGGTATGATGGTTAGGTGTCCACATACGTTTGGCCATGCAGTGTGTGTATATGACTGTGTGAGTACATGGGTGTTTGTGTGTGTGTGTATATGGACAGGAGTATCTGACTCTGAGGCGATGGTGGAGGGGACAGGCTCTTCCAGCAGCTCCAGGCTGTGAAGGATCCAGTAGCACAGCCACGGCCTGCTGGCATCCAGACACTGCAGACAGAGGACAGAGCGTCACACTCCACTCAACACACCCCACTCAATACATCATACCATACTGAATACACCCCACTAAACACACCATACCGTACTAAACACACGCCACTCAACACACCATACCATACTAAACACACGCCACTCAACACACCATACCATACTAAACACACGCCACTCAACACACCATACCATACTAAACACACGCCACTCAACACACCATACCATTCTCAACACACCCCACTCAACACACCATACCATACTAAACACACCCCACTCAACACACCATACCATACTAAACACACCCCATTCAACACACCCCACTCAACACACCCCACCACACCAAATAGACCACTTAATGCACCAGTGAGCACAAAACACACACTCAGATATCACTGGCCAGTATCAGGCCATGGTTCGGTTCTAGTTCACACTGGTCTTTTGTTTTGTCAGTTTCATGCAGGTATTGAGTGGTTCTGCTCAGCTTCATATTGGTAAATGTTGACTGGTGGGTTACTGGAGAAGATGTGCTACCTCATACGCATCAGAGAGGTGACGTAGACCCTTCTTGAGATACTGGTAGTGCTGTTCCCGCAAGAGAGTGGGCCTGGACAGAAAGATACACAGGAGATCAATACATGGGCTCAAGGTTGCCAGCAGCTAAAACAGAGAGAGGATGCAAGTCTTGATCCAACAAAAGCTTTGTTCTGAATCCTAGTGAACTGGTCAACAAAAACTACGGGTGCCAAAATCAAGCCTGACTATGTTTGATTAATATCCAGCCTAGGACATACAATTCTTACAGGAGATCAGTTTATTAATCTTCTGAGGGTATCTTCAGTCAGGCTACACACCTAGCTCAGATTTGTTAACATCCAGATACGAACAGCTGCCACAGTCACATCCTTTCCCCACAACAGAGTGTGTGTCTGTACGTCTTAAGTTCACATCCCAAGCCTATGAGTCACAATTAGCCCCTGAAACTCCAGCCTCTCCCTGCAAGTAACCTTTCTGTGGAGGTGCCTGTAAGCTTGTGTAATTAGTATCTACCTGCTCTGGGTTAGTCATGGATCAGCTGGCATAACATTATCTCACAGCCGACAGGATTTAAAACAACAATAACAGCCTTAGGGCGGGGCCAGGACCAAACAGAGGCAGTTTACAAGGAAAACCAGGAGGCCTCTCTGAATCCCTCAATCCTTCAAGTCATCTATGGACGTCAGTGTGTGTTTGAATGCATCCCTATTTATTGCTCTCCAGATGTGGTCCTCAGCCCTTCCTGTTTAAATGAAGATGGATGTGCAGGGAGGCGAGGCAGTTTGCTTGTAAAGAAGGTAACCAAGCAACAAGGCATGACACACATGCAGCATGGACATTATTGGAATACAGTGCATTGCTATGATGACTCACATTAATAGCGACTTAATAGTGTAAAATGAAATACAAATACAAGTATACATTCAGTGCCAAATGGTTGTCAAGGAAACAGGTGAGACAACCAGTTGCTGGTTGAGTGATAACTAAATGTTGTAAAGTAAAAACTATTGTTGTGGGTACAGGGATTTACGCAGTGATTACAAAGGATTTTGATTGAAAGCTACAATTAATTATATTATACGCCCACCAAAAGAGAATAGCTGAAATGCACTCTGCACGCACAATTACTAATTTTGCTCACAGTAAATTATATGGTGGTGAATATTACCCATCAGAGCTTGGAGATAGTGAGGTACTTAAGAAATCTGGCATTGCATTGTTTCTCATATGCGCCTTTAAAGAAAAGCCTTCTCCAGTCCTTCAGAGATAAACTAATTTGATTCAGTTGATTATCATTGTAATTTGCTTCTTTTTGCCAATTGAACTTCATCGAGTTTATACGCTTTTGTAAATGTTATGGATATAATGCAAAAACAAAAATGAACGCTGAACAATACTTACTGCGGTAAGCTGTGTATTTGCTGGTAAACACTGATTACTTCTTGAATACTGCGTTCGACCTTTTTCTAGATAACGCAAACACGTGGGAGTAAGTGAGACACAGTAAACTAAACACAAAGTGGATTTCACAGAGGCATGACAATGATAACTGACAGAAGCAAGAACATTTCCTTTAGAACATCATTTAGTGGCGCCCCGGTGGCTCACGGGATCCGTGAGGTAAACACATGAGGATGAGGCTTCGGTTTGATTCCAGCTCGCACCCTTTGCTTGCATATCAACCATCATCCCTTCTCCCCTTTCAGACTACACTGTCACTTTAAAAACATACCAAAGGCAGAAATGCCCCCCAAATCTTTAAAGACACATCCTTTAACTAACTTTAGCACCCCCTTAATGCATCCATGCATGGATCGTAAAACCATGTCTGAGATGAATCAGCTAAATTAGTTCAATAACAGCACAGCCTTTAGTTAGCCGTATGACGTTAACACATGGACATGCAGCTCTCTATTTTGCTAGCCCAAAACATTTAGGCTGGCTAAACCATGATGGTGCCAACGGATTTCACTTGTGGTTTCACTATTACTGCTTTGTGACCCGTTTTTAAAGACGGCTGTCATTATGGGAAACAGCCATTCAGTCATATACTCAAACTAACTACAATATCTTACACTGTTAGCAAGCCATTAAGCTAATCTTGACCATCTGGCTCACCTGCTCCACTGAAGTCACGGTTTCCGCTCCGTCGTCTGTGAATAATTCTGAAGTGTGACACTCGCCAAGGCAACGTAATGTCGGGGGTATTGTCTCCATTATAATCTACTTTATGAAGACTACCCAGCAACGTCTCATGTAATTAGCTTTTTATAACAGTTTAGTTGTTAACAAGCTCTAGCTTCGGTATCTCAATCAAGTAATCATGGGATTTCCTGTAGTGGGCGGGGTTACGGCAAGTTGGATGGGACAATCTTTAAAACGCACACATCTCGCGTTGCACGAAAACACGCTGATTGATAGACTTAAATTGAGCCTTTGTCCGGCAGTTGTAATATAACAACATTTATAGACTAGATATTAATTTGAACACATAGACTTGCTTTGTACGAATATCAGCCCTCCATCCAAACAATAAAACATAAAATAATAATAGGGTTGGGTCAACAGTCCCTCCTACATTATTTTATTACCCATCTCGTCAGTGATGTCGAAAGAAAAGCGGATACTGCCGGGCGCATCCTTGCCACCGCACCCATTGATACTCTGGGTTGGGTGGGAATCTGGACAGTCCCCGCTTTGTTGCTGAAAGATAGCAGGCAGCAGCACACTTACACAGATGTAGCACAGAGACACATTTTCTTTCCGAAACAAAGAGTCACTATTTATTTTACATTATCTGCAGACATGGGATTCATGTGGGACAGTCTTGGTAATTTGTCGCTGAGCTAGCTGAACGTTCTTATTTCTAAGACACTATGGCTAAGCAGTATGATGTGCTCTTCCGACTGCTGCTTCTCGGAGATTCTGGGGTTGGAAAAACATGTTTATTATGCAGATTTACCGACAACGAATTTCATCCGTCTCACATCTCCACAATTGGTAAGCCCGGCTTCTTATTTTATGACGTGCATTGTTATTTGTGGTATTTGTGATTTCACTACAATCACGTTAAATGTAACCAGTACTGTCTCTTAAATGTAATTATAGAGCCTTTTCCTATATGTGTCATTGTTCTTTGTCATTCATGCACTAAGTGCATTTAAAATATCACATCCTGAAGAAGCTGGCCTTTATAATGCACCTCTATTTTTAGTACAGCCAGGAAGTAATTCTTAATGTAGAGAGAAAATCATAAAAAGCCAGCTGCAAAACTTGTGTATGTAATGGAAAGTTAATTGTATTGTAAAAGTGTGTATATTTTATTATAATACTGTAAACTGTGCTGCGGGTCACTGTTTTATTCAGATGGACGGTGTAGTTTAGGCTATATACAAGTATAATGAAATATACTCAGTACAATGGAAGTGTAAGAAGGTTTAAGACTGTAACAAAATGGACAACTGTGAGAAATATTGTGGAAAAAATTGAGATCCCTTGTTGATGAACATTGCACATGGAAGTGAAATTGTGATTATAATTACAATTATTATTGTAGTTATTCAATTTGGTTGAATAACACATACTACACATTCTCTTTCAATATAGGTCCACACATTAAAGGACGTGCCTGTTCAGCACTTATAATGGCCGGGTTTCCCAGATTCGTTAAGAAGCTCTTAACACTAAGATCTTCTTAAGAACGTTCTAAGAGCGTTCGAGAGCGCCCTTAGAACGTTCTTAAGACGCTCTTAGCTTTAAGAGCTTCTTAACGAATCTGGGAAACCCGTCCAATGTCATTTCACCTGTTCCTTCTCTTCAGTCACGGATTAGCACCTTCCCTGGAGTGCTTTAATCCTCCGTGGAACCAACCAGACTGTTTCATCCTGAAGTTAATATCTACTGTCATATCTATGTAGTTATTATTCAGCACTGGCCATGAAAAGTACTCGACTGGGCTTTCATATGGCTGGGCTTTCCAGCAAGTGAAATAAGATTGGAGGAGATTATTTCCAGCAGTCCTTTATCTATACTCTGTGAAGCTAGTTTGTGTGTGAGAATGCATATTGAGCTGTCCTAGGCCTCCCTTTGCATAGGAAGTTGCTGTCATTTGAGTGAATTGGTCATATTAAGCTCCAAACATTTACATTTAGTAGACGCTCTTATCCAGAGTGACTTACAGTGTAAGTACAGGGACATTCTCCCCGAGGCAAGGAGGGTGAAGTGCCTTGCCCACAACGTCACAACGTCATTTGACACGGCTGGGAATCGAACTGGCAACCTTCAGATTACTAGCCCGACTCCCTAACCGCTCAGCCACTCGGACATCTGACACAAACAATGCCAAGCATCATCAGCTCCTCCACACATCTTAGTTAGTAGCAAACTTGTTTGTTTTCTACACTAGCGCATCTGCAAAACGCAGACACAACAGTCAGTTACATAACTCAACACACTTACTACTGTGTTCAAACCAGGCACAACTGATCACAGATATTCCCGCAAAACAACAAATCCGCCGTTTCTTTAGGTCACTTAATTACTCAGCTTTATTCAGTCTGCATGTTTATGTGCGGTTGGTTTTTATATAGACAGTATTGATTTTATTCAGACCTTCATTCAGAGCTCTACAGGAGACGTCCCCCTCACACACCAGGACCATCAAGGCACCTCAGGATACAGCAAGAAAGCACAGTAACCACATCTACACACAGCCCAACAGAAATGTGTGTGTCTAGAACAGTTACTTAAAATTAAAATAGGCAAACCTCAATTGGTTTTATTTGCGGATGGCATCAAAATAACGACACCACCTCTTGAATTTTAACCGTTTAAATGCAGTTGATAGCTTTTGAATGGCTGGAGATTATCTTAGGGGCCACTCACAATAACAACTAAGCTGTCATAGTATCCTACTATCCTATAATTACATCTCCTTCAGGCTCCAGTCACAAATTCCTCCCAGCACAGACCCCAGCTGTGGGAATGATTTAGTAATGATATTCAATCACGTTGTGATTCTTAATCTTCCTCTCCTCACCTGAACAGTCTTTAAATGGACTCTTGTGGGCCCCTGGCTGCCATGCAGTGTGTGAGGGATCACTGAGACCCTGCCTCTCCTAAATCAGGGCTGAATAAGCAGCCCTACTTATAGCTGTGACCCATATCTGTTACAGCCCTGGATAGCCAGGGACACAGGCATGGCTTGGAGGGCTTGTTTGAAGAGAGGAGATGCTCCCAGACACAATTCATAGATACTTTTCCATTCAGAAAACTGTCAACTGTCGATGCAGTTGATGCATTTAATCTACGCACTTGTTTAATTCCTTAAATAGGGTATTCATTTGAATGGTCATGTGGTTGCCTTTGAATGACTTGCTGCTTTGTCCTTCCTCAATGTATTTGTCAGATTACGGAGCTAAACTTTCAGTTTACAAATACTATTGTGAGAATGTAGCTGGCAGGCATTAAAGTGCCTGTCAACAGCCCTTAATCCAGACCCAACAACCTCAAACTGTCTGGTCATTAGACAAGTCACTAACATTTCATTGTATGTATTAGCCCCTACACAGCTTCTCCGACTTGCTCATTGTGGACAACTACCATGTCAAATGTGCCTTTCCTTTAATTTGTTGTGACCTTATGGGAATGTTACAGGTTTAAAGTTACAGTATCTTGACTCAGAAGTAGGTATGTTTGGTGTCTGGACTAATGGAAATAATTGCAATGCATTTTATGACACTCAAAGTTGCCTTAGGATAGAAGCATACTTTCCCCTTTGCTCGATTGTGATCCATTCTCATCATCTCAGATACGCATGACAGGCTTCTGACCCCATCTTTACAGAATACCAGGCCTACTACTGTTAGAGAGAGAAAGAAAGAGAGACAGAAAGAGAGAGAGATAGAAAGAGAGAGAGCGAGAGAGACAGTGAGTGCAAGAGAGAGAGGAAGTGTTATAGGGAGATTGAGAGCTAGAGGAAGAAAGAACACTTTTTTTTTCTTTTTTTTCTGCGCTCTCTCCTCCCAGCCCTGGGCGAAGGAAGCCTCTGACTGTGTTGGTGGCCTTTCAGCGTGTCACGGTCTGAATGCTCTCATGTCGAAAGGTACGCCCGGTCCCCTGTGTCAATGGAGCCTCGCTCAATGGAAGTGAAGTGAACTTTAGTCTGGAGAGTTGGAGACTGTAGTGAAGCCGCACACCAAGCGCCGAGTGCCTGTCAACAGCTCTTGTAGATTCTCATGGACCTCTAGCTCAGCAGAAACAACGCACATCCAAAGGGAAAAGAGACCTTTCAGTGATTTAGTCTCTCTGTGGGTCTGCAAATCGATCTGTCACAGTTACCCCTTCACACCCAGTGTAGGTAATGGTTTGTCGTAGCCGTTGAGGTTTAGGTTAATTGGGTTGAACTGGTTATTGATCCCGCAGGTATTGTTCTGTGCTGAAAAGGCAGGTATGTTTTTCTTCCACTCATATCACATTAGCCTGAGAAACGGCTGTCGTGAGTAGATAGGAAAATCACTAAGGAGGAAAAACACTGACATGAAAATGGGATTGGGGCGAATCATAAGCTGTCTACTTTCTCTTCCCCACCCCTCTCTCTTTCTCTCTTTTTCTCTTCTTTCTCTCTAAAGCTCTCCTCTTAAACCTTCTTGGTCTTCGCTCCCCTGTGATCGATACAGTCCTGATCTAAAGAAGATTAAGACATGACTCAACTTTATCTCTTGCAAGGGTGATGGCTGTGCCATCAAATGGATCTCAGTATCTTCGGTGTTAAAAAGCTCAAACCGAGCTTTCACCTATCCAGACATAAGAGCAGGCCACAGAATGCAGACTTCAGTCATGGATTATGGCTTGTTATTATGCATTCTCGCCACACTCGCATAAGCAGGTTGGGAGTGTCATGATGACTCTAATCACTTCCCAGTCTGTCTCAGTACTAAGTGAATGTGCTGTCATCTTCCTCTCAGGAGTTGACTTCAAAATGAAGACTCTTGTCATTGATGGCATCAAAGTGCGAATACAGATATGGTAAGTAGGCCAAAGTATCTGCAGAGGACTAGCCTCAGAATAAGCCTGTCGTCTGGGATGCGCTGTATACTGTCAGAAGCTAAGCTTGTTTGCACTACCTCATACTGTGCTGCTCATGCGAGTGACCTTTAATGCAAATGCACTACATCCCATCTGATAAGCACATTTAGTCTCTGATACATACACCTATGGGAATGATATGTAAAAAAAAAAAAAAGATTTAAACAAATATGAACCCAGTCATGGTGCAAATCAGGAATCAGAATCTTCAGTTTTTACAGAATTAGATCTGAAGAGAAGCTGTGTGTGTGTGCATCACTGTGTGTGTGTGTGTGCATCACTGTGTGTGTGTGTGTGTGTATGGGTGTGTTTTTTCCTTCCCCTTCCTGCAGGGATACTGCAGGCCAGGAGCGATACCAGACCATCACCAAACAGTACTATAGGCGAGCACAGGTAAAACAAACATTTCCTTTTGCATTTAATTCATTTAGCTGACTCTTTTTTTCCAAAGCGACGTACCAATACCTTTCTCCAACCCACGTACCCGCAAAGCCCTTTCACAGTAACAATCCTAACACAGCAGTGTTTTGAGTGAGCCGTCTAACCAAGGTTTGTTCACCCTTCACATCAACAGGGCATCTTCTTGGTCTATGACATCACAAGCGAGAGATCCTTCCAGCACATTATGAAGTGGGCAAGTGATGTGGATGAGGTGAGATCCAGGGCTAAGGGAAGGGATCACTTCCTGTCATCTCCTGTGGGTAAAACAACAATAAGAGTCCTCTTGTCACTGCTTGGAAGAAAGTGACTTTTCGCCTCTTCCCTTTTCTGGCAATTAGAACTTCAAACAAAAATGTCTAACTTATTTGAATAATCATTCCTTAACACAAAGTATTGAAATGAGTGTTCTATTAGGTAATTGGAATAAATTGGTTTAAAAATAAACCCTAAAAATAATATTTTATTTATCGTACTTATCCTCTTCTCAGTCTTAATTTGCCCCCCTCTGCCTCCTGTTTCCCTGACCCAGTTCCCAGATCATTCCCTGTCCTTAATTAAGTCTCATGAAGGATGATATTTCCAAAGATGAGTGTGTCTGAGGGTCTCTCTCTTCCTGTCCCTCTCTCCCTTCCTCATTCTCTTTCAGTATGCACCTGAGAAAGTGCAGAAGATCCTTGTGGGGAATAAGTCTGACGAGGAACAGAAGAGACAAGTGGCCACAGAGCAGGGTAACAAGGTGGGTGTGCCCGTCCACAGCAGACCAGGCCCTGCAGAGGTACTGTGTGATCCTCCAAGACTGCAGAACCATCACTGATCATATTCATGTCGTGTTTCATTCAGCTGGCCAAGGCCTATGGAATGGACTTCTTTGAGACAAGTGCCTTTACCAATCATAACATTACAGAGGTGAGGACTGGTTCGGACAACAGTACAGTACCCATTGTTAGGATATTTGAGGTAGGGTTAAGTTATTTAGTATTAGTCCTTTTTAGTACAATTATCTGTTGTTAAGGGGTAAGGAGTTAGTTGTGTCTGATAGACTACCCCAGTGGTCTTCAATCCTGGTCCTCAGGGCCCACTGTCCTGTATGTTTTAGATGTTTCCCTGCTCCAATACACCTGATTCAAATGAATGGTCACTATCAAGCTCTGCAGTATACTGTAAACGGCCACTCACTTGAATCAGGTGTAGTTTGGAGCAGGGAAACATCTAAAACATGCAGGATAGTGGGCCCTAAGGACCAGGGTTGAAGACCACTGGACTACCCTACGATGATTGCCAAAATGCAGATTTGGAGATGTCCCTTTTCTTGCCTGTGTCTCTGCTTTCCATGTGTTGGTGACCGTGCCTTCGCTCCTCCCCAGTCTTTCACACGATTGGCTGAGCAGGTGCTGCAGGCGAACAAGAAGGACCTGGACCTTCTGAGGACTTCCCTCACCGATGAGCTCAACCTCACCGCCCTGGAGGAGGAGGAGGGCATCTGCGACGGCACCGCTGACTCACAGAAAGCCTGCTGGTGTTAGAGACAGGAAGTTATCATCCGGACATTTGTTATGATTTGGCTCACAGGGGTCAACCACTTGATTTGGTTTGTTTTCAGTTTAAACTAGGTACCGGTATATCAATAGAGTTGCCTTGTCTCTCTCACAATGGATGCTTTGAGCTTTGTAGAAGTATTTTTTCGTGAGTCATTGAAAACGGCTAAATCCATGTACATTGTCCACATCATGCAGGATGTTTTGGCAGGGTGCTGGAACTCCAGGTGTGAATTAATCAAAAAAAGAAAAAGGAATGCAAACCACAAATGTAAAAAAAAAAAAAAACATTGTTCAAAGTGTAAGCATGAATCGCAATCTGCAACATTCCCTTTTTTGAATGGCCGTATCTTTTGCCACAAGAGGGTGCAGTCCGCACCATCAACATTGGGGCAGTCAAGATTGTGTACCTCGTTTGGTTGGTTACAATTGACTGACATTAGAAGCTCCATGGTTGTCTGTATCTATATCATGTGACTGACTTTGTTCATATCAGTGTCCAAAGAATAGCATAGATTTTGTATTTCTTCATCATCGTGGTGACTTGATCATTCCAAGTGGCTGATCCAAGCTTAGAGGCCAACAGCCTTCCACACAATGTTTTCACTGCCTGCTACAGTACCCCTCGGTAATTGTTAACATATCCCTTATCATTTTTTAAATTTCGGTCAAACCTTCCTTTAAGTTAAGTATAATGAACTTCACTTAACAGTGATAAGTCATAAACTGGCAATGGGATTACATTGATAATTGGGAATGGGAAGTGTATAGGTTTAAGAGAACAATGACCATATGACAAACTGAACGTGTTACTATATAGAGGTGTGAAATGTGTTGACATTTGGTATTGATGGTCTAAAATATTTCCATTGTGATTTGGTAGATTATCTTTATTCCATTATATACCCACTGTTTACTTAAGGATTTGGAGGAAATTTCATTCCAGAAATAATTTGCTCTTCATGTAAGTTGACAGAACCAGCTAAATATTTTCATGCGTCCAGAATTAATTCTCATGCATTTCTTTTTATGCAACTTCAATGAAGTTAACATTCAATATATCATTATACAGTTATCGCGTTTGACCAGAGTTGCCTGTTGGGAACCTATATGGATTAATAGGACTAACTTGGCTTCATCTATTGCAACTGATTCAATGTTACTAATCCTACTCAACTGTTTGTGTGGAAGTGATCATGGTATGTTGAATGATACACTGGACTATGCTCTAGATACAAACTGTATCTCTGTGTTGTTTGGTAATTGGGTATTTCATCTCTTTTAGACTACCAACATTGAATTAGTGGAAATATATTATGTGAAACATTGTAATTATTTCAGAAAATGTCAGATGTTGAATAAACCCTTGTAGATAAATGGTTGTGTGCGTCACCTGTGTGGTTTGCCTCCCCTCTAGATGGCAGTGTTGGACTGTCATGAAAGCCTCATCTGTCCTGTACACAGCACTCTGCTGAACTGAACTTCCTTAACAGCTGTAGATCACTGTATTATAAGGTGGTCCTCCTTAATATTCCTACTTATTCTTACTCTGTGTTCAGTAACATGGTTCATTTACATATTACGCAAGGAGAATTCTGATGTTGATTTTGGCGTCTTTGCATGTGCGCCATCAGAACAGTCGGAAGGGTGATGAATATGCATGTAGATGTGTCAGAGCTGTAGCCGTGATGTCTAGGTGACAGAAATGACAATTCTGTATCTATATCAGTGCCGAAGGACACACACACACACAGCCCACAGCTTAGTGACAGTGAGTCATGCCCTGGCTGTGGCCATATCAACGTGGCAGAACTGTGTGACTCTACTGTGATGAGCACCCATCATTTTAAAGCCCCTCATGAACCATCTACAACCACAACTACGCCTCATTAGGCCCACTGCTGACAGCACCTTGAGGAAGGGAGCTAAGGCAGGTGCGAGAGAACCAGAGAGAGAAGGAGAGAGACAGACAGAGAGATAGAGAGACAGAAATAGAGATGTACTGTATAAAAAGAGAAAGAGGGAGAGAGAGAGACAAATGGATAGTGAGAGATACAGAGATGTTGGTAATTATCCACAACTATTTGAGGTAAGTATTACAACTATTTGAGGTAGAGAAGCTTCCGTGATACTCCACCCACTCCTGGCCTTACTCCCTCTCCAGAAGCTGTAATCAAGCACCCTCCAGCCTGCATGTTCCAAAACAACCAAGTTTCCTGTGTTGCTGTCAGAGCCCTGCCAAGCTGGAATGGAACACCACAATCTGATAATACCAAGAGGAGGATTTTTGCACTCATTCAAAATAATCAATGAGTACAACTGTAACTTAACCCAAAGATTCAGATCTTAAGTTTATGTAGAATTACCAGATGATAGATTGTGTGAAAGGTTACTTTTTTTGGAAGAAACCCCACACAACTCCATACAGCACTTGTATATGAAGAAGCGTCTCTTTTACCCAATTGCTCTGAAAGTGCCAAGTCATTGAAAGGAATTGGGATCTAGTCGAGACAAGGTTAAGACAAGATCAAAGCAATTATTACATATATGTGTGGTGCAGGTGTCTGTTACACTCAAGTTGAGTATCACAGAAGACTGGCCCTGAACACAGGAAATCAACAGAGTATATGGTATCACGATATGGGAAGATACAATATGATTAACATATCCTTTGCAGGCACTGAAAAGGACACTGCATGCTAAATAGCTTTTGTTTGGGTCTTTTGATAGGGCTCCCAGCAATGGCCTTGTCGTTCCTTTTCTTTCCCTCATTCAAAGTTGCATTATACACTTCAGCAATATTGTGACCTCTGACTTGCTTTAGTGACCCAGGCCTTTCATAGTCACACCTTACAAAGACCCAACTTATAGCTATGCAGGCATAATTAAAACAGAATAATATCAATTTATCAATGATACAAGAAACATAATAAATAGATAGGCTTTTTTCTCTCCTGGACATAACCAAAGGTTATGTGCTCATGAGCTTAATATTGCAAGGTATAGATCAAACATTGTTTATTATATTCAAAATATTTTAAACAGTATAGAAATAATAAAGTATTCATTTTCTTTAATTGTTGTTAACTGATAAATGGTTTAAGGGCAGACCTCTTCATAAAACATGATGACCTAACATTTGTTCAATCCAATTAGAAACATTCAAAAATGTATGTGTGTGCATGTTGAGGGGTTGGCAGTGACTCGTACTCTGTTTGCCCCTCTCTGCCATCCTGGCACCCCAGGTCCTGGAGATCGGCCCAAGCTGTGCAGGTAGGGGCGGCTGTGTCACACACACACACACAAACACACGCACACACACAAACACACACAGGTCTCTGCTTGACGCCTTCCCTCTATCCCTCCTTTGAGCCCCCATCCCTGAAATCCCATCAAACCGTGGCCATCTCCTACCCAACCATTGGCCAATCCATCTACTCTCTCCTCTTGTTTGCTTGGTGACAGATGGAAAAACAAAAACAACTGAAACGTCTCCTTAGGATAGACAGAAAAATACTTTTTATGCAGTATTTGGGGAAATGTGGTGGGGGTTGATGGAGAAGATCTGAATTTGCGAGCGTACGAATGGGGTTGGTTAGCGTGGGCAGGTGTACATACTGCAAGTATGTCTGCGTTTGTGCTGGGGGTCGGGGTGGGGGTTTGGGATGGGGTGGGGGGGGTCTTCAAGGCACAGAGTGCTGTGATGTCATCCTCCCACCTCTCCGCTGTGCTTTCACACCAGCGTGAGTCACCCCCGCTCCAGCTCCTCAGAGCTCAGGGAGGTGTGCACTGCGGAATGCCAAGCAGAGCAGGAAGCGTCTGCGTGCTTTCTCCTCTCTCCTGTCTGTTCTCTCTCCTAGCTGTTCTCCTCTCTCCTGTCTGTTCTCTCTCCTAGCTGTTCTCTCTCCTAGTTGTTCTCCTCTCTCCTGTCGGTTCTCTCTCCTAGCTGTTCTCTCTCCTGTCTGTTCTCTCTCCTAGCTGTTCTCTCTCCTAGCTGTTCTCTCTCCTGTCTGTTCTCTCTCCTAGCTGTTCTCTCTCTTGTCTGTTCTCTCTCCTAGCTGTTCTCTCTCCTGTCTGTTCTCTCTCCTAGCTGTTCTCCTCTCTCCTGTCGGTTCTCTCTCCCAGCTGTTCTCCTCTCTCCTTTCTGTTCTCTCTCCTGTCTGTTCTCTCTCCTAGCTGTTCTCCTCTCTCCTGTCGGTTCTCTCTCCTGTCTGTTCTCTCTCCTAGCTGTTCTCCTCTCTCCTTTCTGTTCTCTCTCCTGTCTGTTCTCTCTCCTGTCTGTTCTCTCTCCTAGCTGTTCTCCTCTCTCCTTTCTGTTCTCTCTCCTGTCTGTTCTCTCTCCTAGCTGTTCTCCTCTCTCCTTTCTGTTCTCTCTCCTGTCTGTTCTCTTTCCTAGCTGTTCTCCTCTCTTCTGTCTGTTCTCTCTCCTAGGTGTTCTCTCTCCTGTCTGTTCTCTCTCCTAGCTGTTCTCCTCTCTCCTGTCGGTTCTTTCTCCCAGCTGTTCTCCTCTCTCCTTTCTGTTCTCTCTCCTGTCTGTTCTCTCTCCTAGCTGTACTCCTCTCTCCTTTCTGTTCTCTCTCCTGTCTGTTCTCGTTCCTAGCTGTTCTCCTCTCTTCTGTCTGTTCTCTCTCCTAGGTGTTCTCTCTCCTATCTGTTCTCTCTCCTGTCTGTTCTCTCTCCTGTCTGTTCTCTCTCCTGTCTGTTCTCTCTCCTAGCTGTTCTCCTCTCTCCTTTCTGTTCTCTCTCCTGTCTGTTCTCTCTCGTAGCTGTTCTCCTTTCTCCTTTCTGTTCTCTCTCCTGTCTGTTCTCTCTCCTGTCTGTTCTCTCTCCTAGCTGTTCTCCTCTCTCCTTTCTGTTCTCTCTCCTGTCTGTTCTCTCTCCTAGCTGTTCTCCTCTCTCCTTTCTGTTCTCTCTCCTGTCTGTTCTCTCTCCTAGTTGTTCTCCTCTCTCCTGTCGGTTCTCTCTCCTAGCTGTTCTCTCTCCTGTCTGTTCTCTCTCCTAGCTGTTCTATCTCCTAGCTGTTCTCTCTCCCAGCTGTTCTCCTCTCTCCTGTCTGTTCTCTCTCCCAGCTGTTCTCTCTCCTGTCTGTTCTCTCTCCTAGCTGTTCTCTCTCCTAGCTGTTCTCTCTCCTGTCTGTTCTCTCTCCTAGCTGTTCTCTCTCTTGTCTGTTCTCTCTCCTAGCTGTTCTCTCTCCTGTCTGTTCTCTCTCCTAGCTGTTCTCCTCTCTCCTGTCGGTTCTCTCTCCCAGCTGTTCTCCTCTCTCCTTTCTGTTCTCTCTCCTGTCTGTTCTCTCTCCTAGCTGTTCTCTTCTCTCCGTTCTGTTCTCTCTCCTGTCTGTTCTCTTTCCTAGCTGTTCTCCTCTCTCCTGTCTGTTCTCTCTCCTGTCTGTTCTCTCTCCTGTCTGTTCTCTCTCCTCGCTGTTCTCCTCTCTCCTGTCTGTTCTCTCTCCTAGCTGTTCTCCTCTCTCCTAGCTGTTCTCTCTCCTGTCTGTTCTCTCTCCTAGCTGTTCTCCTCTCTCCTGTCGGTTCTCTCTCCTAGCTGTTCTTTCTCCTGTCTGTTCTCTCTCCTGTCTGTTCTCTCTCCTGTCTGTTCTCTCTCCTGTCTGTTCTCTCTCCTAGCTGTTCTCCTCTCTCCTTTCTGTTCTCTCTCCTGTCTGTTCTCTCTCCTAGCTGTTCTCCTCTCTCCTTTCTGTTCTCTCTCCTGTCTGTTCTCTCTCCTGTCTGTTCTCTCTCCTAGCTGTTCTCCTCTCTCCTTTCTGTTCTCTCTCCTGTCTGTTCTCTCTCCTAGCTGTTCTCCTCTCTCCTTTCTGTTCTCTCTCCTGTCTGTTCTCTTTCCTAGCTGTTCTCCTCTCTTCTGTCTGTTCTCTCTCCTAGGTGTTCTCTCTCCTGTCTGTTCTCTCTCCTAGCTGTTCTCCTCTCTCCTGTCGGTTCTTTCTCCCAGCTGTTCTCCTCTCTCCTTTCTGTTCTCTCTCCTGTCTGTTCTCTCTCCTAGCTGTTCTCCTCTCTCCTTTCTGTTCTCTCTCCTGTCTGTTCTCTTTCCTAGCTGTTCTCCTCTCTTCTGTCTGTTCTCTCTCCTAGGTGTTCTCTCTCCTATCTGTTCTCTCTCCTGTCTGTTCTCTCTCCTGTCTGTTCTCTCTCCTGTCTGTTCTCTCTCCTCGCTGTTCTCCTCTCTCCTGTCTGTTTTCTCTCCTAGCTGTTCTCCTCTCTCCTAGCTGTTCTCTCTCCTGTCTGTTCTCTCTCCTAGCTGTTCTCCTCTCTCCTGTCGGTTCTCTCTCCTAGCTGTTCTTTCTCCTGTCTGTTCTCTCTCCTGTCTGTTCTCTCTCCTGTCTGTTCTCTCTCCTAGCTGTTCTCCTCTCTCCTTTCTGTTCTCTCTCCTGTCTGTTCTCTCTCCTAGCTGTTCTCCTTTCTCCTTTCTGTTCTCTCTCCTGTCTGTTCTCTCTCCTGTCTGTTCTCTCTCCTAGCTGTTCTCCTCTCTCCTTTCTGTTCTCTCTCCTGTCTGTTCTCTCTCCTAGCTGTTCTCCTCTCTCCTTTCCGTTCTCTCTCCTGTCTGTTCTCTCTCCTAGTTGTTCTCCTCTCTCCTGTCGGTTCTCTCTCCTAGCTGTTCTCTCTCCTGTCTGTTCTCTCTCCTAGCTGTTCTCTCTCCTAGCTGTTCTCTCTCCCAGCTGTTCTCCTCTCTCCTGTCTGTTCTCTCTCCCAGCTGTTCTCTCTCCTGTCTGTTCTCTCTCCTAGCTGTTCTCTCTCCTAGCTGTTCTCTCTCCTGTCTGTTCTCTCTCCTAGCTGTTCTCTCTCTTGTCTGTTCTCTCTCCTAGCTGTTCTCTCTCCTGTCTGTTCTCTCTCCTAGCTGTTCTCCTCTCTCCTGTCGGTTCTCTCTCCCAGCTGTTCTCCTCTCTCCTTTCTGTTCTCTCTCCTGTCTGTTCTCTCTCCTAGCTGTTCTCCTCTCTCCGTTCTGTTCTCTCTCCTGTCTGTTCTCTTTCCTAGCTGTTCTCCTCTCTCCTGTCTGTTCTCTCTCCTGTCTGTTCTCTCTCCTGTCTGTTCTCTCTCCTCGCTGTTCTCCTCTCTCCTGTCTGTTCTCTCTCCTAGCTGTTCTCCTCTCTCCTAGCTGTTCTCTCTCCTGTCTGTTCTCTCTCCTAGCTGTTCTCCTCTCTCCTGTCGGTTCTCTCTCCTGTCTGTTCTCTCTCCTGTCTGTTCTCTCTCCTGTCTGTTCTCTCTCCTAGCTGTTCTCCTCTCTCCTTTCTGTTCTCTCTCCTGTCTGTTCTCTCTCCTAGCTGTTCTCCTCTCTCCTTTCTGTTCTCTCTCCTGTCTGTTCTCTCTCCTGTCTGTTCTCTCTCCTAGCTGTTCTCCTCTCTCCTTTTTGTTCTCTCTCCTGTCGGTTCTCTCTCCTAGCTGTTCTCCTCTCTCCTTTCTGTTCTCTCTCCTGTCTGTTCTCTTTCCTAGCTGTTCTCCTCTCTTCTGTCTGTTCTCTCTCCTAGGTGTTCTCTCTCCTGTCTGTTCTCTCTCCTGTCTGTTCTCTCTCCTGTCTGTTCTCTCTCCTCACTGTTCTCCTCTCTCCTGTCTGTTCTCTCTCCTAGCTGGTCTCCTCTCTCCTAGCTGTTGTCCTCTCTCCTATCTGTAGTCATCGTCTCCTTCTGAAAAGATCATCCCGCGAGTACAAGTTAAAGACTTCCCCCTTCCTCCGGTGTAACTCCTCACATGAGAGGGGACTGAGTTCTGTTCCATTCCGCAAACTGGATCCTAAGAGCTAAATAAGTCCTTAAGAGCTCTGAGCTATGATTTGTTTGGATTTTTTACCAAGATGTGGATAAAAAGAAATGCTGAAATGATAGGAATTGGTTCATTAATCTTTCTCTCTTCTTCTTCCCCTCTCTCTCTCTCTCTCTCTCTCTCTCTCTCTCTCTCTCTCTCTCTCTCTCTCTCTCTCTCTCTCTGTCTCCCTGCTTAAGACAATGGACCTGAAGTTGTGTAAGATCACGATAATGAAATTAGTCATTGAACTTAGGGACTTCAGGTGCAAAAACAATCATCTAACCTAATCATAGTCCTTCCATTGCATAACTTGTATGCAATACAGTCATGACGTGGCTGCTAACCCATTGACAGATACACCCATACAATTCACACACACACACACACGCACACACACACCGTACAGATACACGCACAGACACACAGATAGTAAATCATTTATGACATACATTCTTCTTTGACGTCTCTTTTCAACATCTATCCTGGCAGCAAAAGTTTAGGTTCTTGGGTATAAGTATAAAGCATGTTTAAATAAAGGTGATTGTTTAAGGTTTGTTTATTTACCTCCAATTGCTGCAAGCTAACTGAGTCAGACCCAATGATGTGCCTCAAGTTACAGTAATGATTTACTTCTGAACATGTGAAGAGGGAGGCCTGTCTTCATATTGTATACATCCTCCTGAGACCCTGACAACTCACTGTTTTGGACATTGGAAACTTTGCAGTCATACTGCCCTATGTGGGCTTTCTAACAATGTCCAACAATGTGAACTTCCTCAGGAATAGCCATGTCATTGTAGTTAGTTAATTGAGTTACAGATGAATTACTATTTAAAAAATCTGACAACTGTGTTGTGGCGTTTATTTTCCTTTGAACATGTTTACGAGTGAAATCCTAATACTTCTGTAAAATGTAAACATTTAAAACAATGTTTGGTTTCCCAGGTTCCATGAGTATTCAGTATAAAGATATCAGAGTTCTGCTCTTCTTTTTGTCAGATTTTCTACTATATATGATTAACTAGGACATGTGCATGTGGTCAATGGACTCATTGAGACACCAAATCAAGCTGCGTCTAATTTCAAATGGGGCAACTGAACCAACAGAATAATCATCAACTGGTTCTGTCTTCGTCAACAGAATGAAATATCCCGCTCAAACCTCTCTGATTGTACTGCATGCAAAACACAAAGCTCGAACAAGTGCATCTGATGTAGTCTATTTTCAGAACACACTGTATGCATTACGCCCCTCAGTGTGGGAAACAAAGACCTTGTGTATGTGAAAGCAACTTGTGTCCTTTATTCATGTCAATCTCTATTAGTGTAGGAGCGTTGCTCTTGTGGAACTATGTGAATGGAGTCCATTATTCTCATTCCTCTGCATTGAGGGGCGACCTTGACCAGGAATGCCACTGCATGAGATCACTCTTTGGTGAACGTGGTCAATATCACAGTTCAAACTGAAACACAACTTTCTTGCTATCTCTTCTATTACTTTAGACTTGTTGGCTCCATTGTATTAACATATGTAAAAGCTGTCCAAGTTGGACCTGTTTGTCACGTTGTGCATTGGCTACAAAGTGATTGTGCTATACAAACTTTTTCCCAGAAGTGGTGATGGATTAGCAGGCAATGAGAAAGGGATTATGGTCCAAGAATGGTTTTTACCTCTGGATTGTTTTAATAAACCATTAATGTATTTGGGAGATGGTGGTTTTGGGGGGAAGGAGGGGGGGGGGGGGGGTATTTGTGCAGGATTAGAGAATGGTAAAACATAGAAAGTAACTCTGTACTTTAAAATCTCATAATACCGAAAGAAAATGAAATCACTTTGTGGAGAGTTCTTCTTCCTGTCATCTATTTAGATACACCAGACTGAAAAAGTGACAATTTCCTGCCAAACAAACAAGGATACACTGCAGCAGGTCTTTGAGATGGACCTTTAATACTTTAATCCTCACACCTATACCCAGCAAGGCTAAACCAATTATTTATCATAATCCTGGAGAGATGGTGTTTCCAAAGAACAATAAAAAACACCCACACAAACATGCCCCTTGATAGTTTGGAGTGGGCGTTGGAAATATGCACAGTGATTCTGAAGTATACTGCTCTTAATGAGGGTAATCTGTCTCCAATTGTCTTTATTAGATTATTATGTAATCTCGCTTGACATTCTGGAATAATGGTAACAGCAGAGGGAAGTACAGAGCTATATGGATAATGTATATGCCTGTCTTTTCAGTCAGGACTGATAAGACTTGGAAAATGGATACGGAGGGGGAGGAAAGAAAGAGAATAAAGGAGAAGGAAATAGAGAGTGAGTCAGAGACTGAGAGAGAATATCTGCAAGAGAGGGAGGGAGATAGATAGACAAGGGTAAGAAGAGAGAGGGAGGGGTGTAGTGAGAGAGAGAGACAGATAGAGAGAGAGAGACAGAGAGCCTATGATGTAAAATTCCATCTCTCTTACATTCGGTCTTGTGAATTTTAATTTTTTTATTTACTCATAACTCTGGTGTATACATCTATATATCTGTTGAATTACAATGTATGAATACAGTAACCTTAAAGTCTGCATTATTCATCTATACAGCACTTCCATATGTGCTCTCTCTGCTTAATGAAAATACTACAATGATTGTGATCAGAAGACAAGATGTGTGAAAGACAGCAGAGTGGTTAATATAACCAAGAATTGACGATTTCTTTCTTTGTAAACAGTGCAGTAATTGCACCAACACCAGTTGCACGCATATTCCTTGCTGCGTAGTGGTTTATCTGAAGCAGTTGTCAGAGCAACGGTTTCCCATCCTTTTACAATCGGGTTCCATTCTATCCTGCTCATCGCGATAGGGGAGCCGCGGAGGGTTGCATTGCAGTGACCTCATCTCATCCACCCAGCAGCTGCGAAGCAAGGCGGAGCGACTGGCTGTAACTTTGAATGAACTTAGTAGTTGAACAATCGCGAAGCGGACGCTGGAGTTAACGGCGAAAGGGAGACTATTTGGAGGTTTTGTGAGAGAATTTCCAAGAGTCAGCCTTGAATTGTTTAAAAAACGTGACAGTGTTTTAGCATCTCGCTGTCTGGGATCTCGTTGCGTTTTCACTCATCTACCAAAAACGTCTGAAAGGTGCCAAAAGGTGAGCTTTCACGGAAGTTTAGGTTAGAATTGTCCTGCTTGTCATGCATGCACAGCTAAGTGACTATCTCGGTAAGATCACCCAACTTTGTGTGAGAATGAAACGGGTAAACCTTTATTGTGAAGTATGTGGATTTATTCTAACGGAGAAGTCACTTGAATGAAATAAGCAACGTTCTTAAATGTTCTCAGATAGATAAAGTTGAGGACGTGCCTGTCTGTACAGATTGTAACCTGATTATCGCATTTTGGAATTACTGTAGCTTGTAGCTAGCTAGCTAGTTTGCCTGTGAGCGCGCGATCTGTCCGATTTTCTGAATCCAACCAGATGGAAAATCAAGCTGTCTATCTAGCCACGAGCTAGTTAGCCAGCAAACCATGTTGTGACACTGTTGCATTTCCTTTACCTAGTCATTACTCCTTATCTAGCTTAGTAGTTTCTTCCTGTGATTGCACCTCATATCTTGGCTCCTGCCATCTCTAACTATCTAGCTCGACGAGCACGCGTTTTGGATGCCTGTGCACAGATTCGGATACCTTGAGGAGCAGCATGAGAAGTTTGTAGCTAGCAAGGCGAGAATGTCCCTTTCCAGAAACAAATCTTTATGCTGTACATGTTTGACAACAAATGACGGTATTTGTCATCGTATTTTTTGTTTTGACTTGACAGCCGTTTTGAAAAATATCGTCCATACATGTTTGTCTAAAGTTTATCCTACGTTGTTGTCAGTCACACAGCAATTAAACAGCACCGCTGCTTCAATATTGAAACAGGAAAGAAACGATCAGATAATGGAATCACCGATTGTTTGGTACCTGTCAACTGGCATTATAATTATAGGCAGTGGCTTCTTTAAATTCCTTTCTATACTTATTATGTCAAATGTTTAGTAGCCTCACCTGGTCGATTATGAGATTGCATGTTCGCCAAATGTAGATATTTAAAATGTATAGATTGATCAGTTAGCGCCATTTCCTGTCATACACCAGTAGTGTATGTGAAGGTATGGTTGTTCTATGAATCGGTGTTCCATGGCCCTGCAGGGTGTACTGGAGGTGTTGTTCTGTGTGGTTGGTCAGACACGACTGCGGACACTTGTGATTGAGTGTTGGTCTTCTAAGGAGTTTTGGACTCGCTGGTGCCGGTGTTCCGGGTTAAAATGACAACAGATGCCTTCTCTCGGTGTGTGTGTGTGTGTGTGATCATCCTGACCACAATTATCATTGTCAGTGGACCTCCTGTGAATGTTCTGTCGTCTGTGTATTATTTCTGGTTCATCTACCTATGGAGTGTCCCTAGGCAACCAGTCATCTCTCAGTGGGGCGGGAGGAGGGGGTACTAACACACACAGATGGGGGATTAGGATAAATTGTCAGGAGACCTTATTAGTATTTACTTAGTGGTGGTTATTGGTCAGTTTGTCTAGTCTGGGTAAAGTGAAGCACAATAAAAATACATTGCATTCATTTTGGTTTAATAGCTTGCTGTGAATCTCGCAGTGTCAAAATCGAATTAGCACGTAAACACCTCATGTTCTCGGGCCTCCTGCCCATGGATGCCGAGGCTGTGCAGATCTGGAGGCAGTGTCGCATTTCAATAATAAGTAGCCTATTAAGAGGGAATGTGTAGGTGGATGCGCACATGTTGTGCAACATGTAGTTAGAGAAGGGAGAGGAGAGCAGACCCGAGAACGCCTGTGTGGGTGATTGACAGATGAAGGATTATCAAGTGTCTTTTCAGATGTAGAGCGGCTGGAACATTTCTAAAGGTAATTCAAGATTAAGCGGGTGCCGGCCGAGATTAAATAGTTGTGAAAGGCAAGGCTCTGTCTAGCTCCAACCTGTCTGTAGTTTGGTCATTTCTTTCCACCTTGCCTTACCCATGTTCAGCAAGGGGGAAAAAAAACAGTAAATAAATCTTAATTCCTCGTCCACTTCTCTGACCAAGCAGAGATCCTTCTTACTTAAAGACGAAGAGATGGATCTAGGACAGCGAGAGAAGGTTTTTTGGCAGTGCGTTCACAGAACGAGAAACTAACTGGCTCTCGCAAAGTCAGGAAAAAGAGGAATTTTCAGTCTTGCTGCATCTCCCCGGCCGTCACTTCCCCTTCCCAGCTAGCTCCTCACACAGCTCTGAGAGGATCAGAAACTCTCTCAAACACCCACCCCCTCGGATCTCTCTAGCTACACCCCTTCCCCCCTCTCCTCCCCCTCACTCCTCCCCCCTCCTTCACTCCATTCCTTCTCCATCACCATTTTCACCCTCTCCCGCAAGCTCCCTAGCTTGCTCTCACCTCTTCCTTTCTTTAGTAGAGCCAGGCTTGGGCTGACATCCAAATAAACTCTTCTCTCCCTCTTCTCTCCTCCTCAAAGAAAGGGGTTTGGTACATTATCTGGCAGTTCTCGCTAACAGGTGATTGAGATGTCTGTTGTTAGGCTGTGTTTTCATGGAAGTTGCAGAAAGAATTCTGAGGGAGAAGGCACACAGGTATGGGAGAATACCTGCAGGCGTTGCAGGATAATCAGATGGTCGATGATTTCTAGTCTTACTTACATTTAATCATTTAGCAGACACTCTTATCCAGAGTGACTTACAGTAAGTACAGGGACATTCCCCCTGAGGCAAGTAGAGGGAATTGTCTTGCCCAAGGACACAATGTCATTTCGCACTGCTGGGAATCGAACCGACAACCTTCTGATTAATAGCCCTAACCGCTCAGCCATCAGACCCCCTACTTCCCACTCTCCCGTCATTTGGAGGGAGCATGGTCGAGCCCCTATTGAAGCAGGGCACTTTGTCAGAAGGGATGGATCTAAGGAGAAGATGCTGGAAATTGATTCAATTAGAAAATCAATTCACTTGCGGGAAAAAAAAGAAGAATTTTTACCGTTGTTCTTTATTATTGACCAGCCTTCAAGAAACTGTTGAAGCCTCATCAAATATTTGAATGTGTTTTGAAAGATAATTTCGGATTTAATGAATGGGATCAGTATATGCATCCTAAACGAAATAAATATATGAAAATAATTTGTTATGATAAGAGTTATCTGGTTCATATTTCATCTTTTAATACATTTGACGACATAATCTGTTAGGCAACCTCTAAATAATGCATCAACATTTATTGAAATCCTGTTCCTCATTGTTGAACTTTATATCGACACAAAACAAGTGTATTTATCACTTTAACTTCTAGCAAAGAAGTAAAGAAGTAAAGAAACAGGCTAAAAAAAGGAACATTACTAATCTCTTTCTCTCTTTTCCCTCTTTCTCTCTTTCTCTCTCATCCCATGGTGAAGAAACAGTCTAATTAGGGCGGGGAGAGAGGATTATGGCAGATGAAAGGGAAACAGATATGGAAAAAAGGCATAGATTTTCAGTTGTGACAGACTAGCGAGAAATCTATAAAAAAACACAACCAAACAATAAGTAGGCTGGCAAATCCAAGCAGAAAAAAACAGATGGAACAGCCTGTACAGATGGGGCCCAGAGAGAACAGTCCTGATGATTTTAAACTGGAATCTAATCAGCTTTTGGCACAGAAAGGTTCTCAAAACAGTACTGAACAACAAGCACACAGCTCTCATAATCCAACATAGCCCTGAAGTTACAATGTACTTCGTATTATTGTAAATCGGGCAGATATGTTTTATTTGATTTTATTAATAGATTTCATATTGGCTCAGAGGGAGATTGTTCCGACTTTCAACCAAAGCCAGCGATGTAAGCCAATTTATTGCTGTCATTCCAGAACCATATTGCAATAATCAAGGTTGATCTCCCAAGAATTGTTTCCCAATATGGTTAATCAGTTCGTTTTTTTGTTGTTGTGGACTCCATTCTCAGCAAAGGATACTCTCAACCTCCCCCCCAGTCAGTCTGCTCAGCCCAAAAATGAAAGAGTTGACAAATTTTGTAAGTCTTTAAATCCCTGAATGTAGCCTGTTTGCAGCATTGCTGAAATTCCCACCAACTGCCTCTGGCTCACCATCTGTTTGTACTCCAGACAGACAGAACTCTAAAATCAGCAGAGATGTTTTCTTGCCTGCCAGATTCCACCCTCGGTAGCTAGCATGGTGACCCTCGGTAACTAGCATGGTGACCCTCGGTAGCTAGCACGGTGACACTCGGTAGCTAGCACGGTGACACTCGGTAGCCAGCACAGTGACACCGTAGCTAGCATGGTGACCCTCTGTAGCTAGCATGGTGACCCTCTGTAGCTAGCATGGTGACACTTGGTAGCTAGCATGGTGACCCTTGGTAGCTAGCATGGTGACACTCTGTAGCTAACATGGTGACTTGGTAGCTAGCATGGTAACACTCTGTAGCTAGCAGGGTGACTCTCGGTAGCTAGCATGGTGACACTCTGTAGCTAGCATGGTGACTAAAATCTTTGTAGTTTTTTCCACCGGCTCTCAAGACAAGAATTAGTAATAGAAGTGCTTGGAATTACGCAAGGATGCGCTTGTTAATCGCCTCTTTGTTTCTCTGCGCCTTTTGGCTGCGGCCTAAATTTCATGCGATAATAAGTCTGAAAGTGTGCAAGGATGAGAGATGTGACAGTTCAGGACCCTGAGTCAGTTTCCGGCTGGTTTTGTTTGTGGCCTCGGGAGGTTATTACAGTGAATCTAGTTCTGGTTTTTGTCTACAGACAGTGTTTGTATATTTATATGATGTTGTTTTCCCACAGGGCTCAGTTTGTGCTGCTCTTTTCTACTTTAGCTACTCTGTTGCACTCTTACACACTCTGGTTCATGGTTTCTCGTTGTTGTGGCACTTGACAATAATCAGGAAAAACAAATGGGCAATTCTAAAAGGATTGTCTTTATGATGTAAATCACTTTCTTGGAAAATTTGCCAGTTGATCTTGTAAATTCTTGACTGGAGTGCTATTGTTAATTATTCATTGTTAAATCTTGGAGGACTTCTCTCTCAACAGCCATAGCTTGAATAGGATTGCAGGGTTTATACAGGATTTACATTGGATGATGTTTCTGGATGATATTCCAAATATTTGTAACCTATCAATTTCTATACGGCCATTGATTGTGTTGTGCAATGTGTTGAGTCACCCAGTTAGCCATTGTGCTCATCGGCGAATCACCAACATTCAAGACTTGTGAAAGTGGTGCAGGGAACATTCGTACACCATCTATTTCTGATCCCATCTCCCCATGTCAGCTGTCACAGGGCAGAGGAGACAGGGATGATGAGGGGGAGGTCAGGGGTTGGGACCTTCAGGGGTTGGGGCCTTCGCCTGACAGTTCTGATAAGGGGTTCCGAACTTCACTTAAACAGACCCCGCGCTGTAGCAAGACACGAGCCCAAGAGTCAAACATCATCACAGGTCACCCCCCCCCCCCCCCCCCCCTGTATTAACGAGCCTCCTTGATGTGCTCTCTTCTCAGCACCTGTTTCCCCCTTGTTTTTCCATCTCCCTCCTTCACTCTCTTTCCTCTACACCTCTCTCTCCCTCGCTCTCTTTCACCCTCCCCCCCCCCCTCCTCCCAGAGGCCCCGTGGATGTTCCACCACTACCTCGGCCAAAACCAAGAAGACTGTGACTTCCTCCTAATCTGATCCATGATGGATTGCGGAGCCTCCCGCTCTCCCTGCCAGCGTTACTAATGCCGCCTGCTTGGGAATCCTGATTTACTGATTGTAGCCTGAGCTCTTGGCTGACCCTCTGATACTCTTCCCGCCTCAGAGCCACGCGGTGTCAAACACTGCCAGGGAATACGCTGACTCCAGATTACTCCCTGCTTTGCACTCAGCTGGTGAACGGTCAGAGCTCTGCTGGGTTTTTTTTGGGGGGGGGGGGGGGGGGGGGGGGGGGGGGGGGACATTTAGGTATAAACGATCACCATAGTAGCAAGTCAAGACTTCAGTTCATGGGGGCGGTGTGTGAATACGAAGCAACTTGTATCCAGAGAAGTGACATCATGACCAGACAGTGACATCTGGTTTGCAGGTGTTTGCGGTGAGAACATCGGAGGTGGAGGGAAATCTTTTGCGGTCTGCCACAATACATCCGTTAGACGTTGTAGAACTGTTTTCGTCAGATGGGCTGCGCCTCTCTGCATCGCCTCTCTCCCTGAACTGCTCCTCGCCATGATTCTCCCATTTAGTCTTCTCAGAGATTTCTGAGGGTTTTCTTTGGCTTCTTTGAGGGTTACGATTGGTTGTGTTGGTGCTGGCCTGTGGGCATCTGTGATGCCCTCTGTGACAGTGCTTGGAAAAATAAAGCTGGTCTTGATTTTGAAGCATCCTCAGTTTTGTTTGTGAGGGCTTCTCCACCACAAGGCCATGGTTCCACCAGCACAGCTTAATGAGGGCTCTTCTGCCTCCTCCTCTGTCCTTCCCAGACAATGTCTGTGGACCAACAGGACACTGGCCGACAGTGGAATGCGTGAGAGACCTATGCCAACACAATAGAGGTGACCTCATCGTTTTCAACTTATGCTAAGCTGGGCGCTCTGAAGAACAATGAGATCTGCATGCACCAACAGTCGTTTTCCTCGCTCCCTGCCCCTCCCTGGGAGTGTTTGTGTGTTTCTCTGCCACTCCACCAGAAACATGAACAGGGCTGTACCTGGTTAATGGTTAACCTGAAGCATTCAAACAGATAGTCTTTTTGAGTGTCTGCTTTAAGACGGTGAAGACCCGGCAAACTCCAGATAACTTCCTGATTTTGTACAAGGCTGAGACTGGCTGTGACCTCTGCCTTTGCACGCCTCCTTCATGCCTTCTTCATGGGACCTGTTGCCTCCGCTTGCTTCCTCCCTCTCTCTCCTTCTCTCCCTCTCCTTCACTCTTTACCCCCCTTCTCTCTAGCCTTCCCTCCCTCCTTTCCCCCGCTCTCTCCCTCCTTTCCCTCCTCTCTCTTTCTCTTTCCCTCTCCCTCTTTCCCTCTCTCTCCCTCCACCTGTGTTCTGCGATGATGTGGAGGACTGAATCACTCAGACCAGCGATGCTGCCTCGTTACCCAATCACTCATCTGAAGAGGGCCGCTCCGCAGCACTCGAGTGCTTAAACGGCCATCAAGAACTGGATCCCGCCGCCATGTGCTTTTCATCCTTGGCGGTGGCGTCGTGACGGCTCTCAAAACATCACCAGTTTTACCCAGCGGCTGCGAGGTAGTTGATGGACACCTGGAAGGAAGTCGCGAGCTCTGGTTGTTACACAAGATGTGATTCCCTGCTTTTTAAGCTGCTGTTTGTCATTAGAAAATCAGGAGAGTGTCCCCATGTTACTAATGAAATGGTAGAGCCCGATTTGGCACAGGGTTGGTTTGAATGAAGAGACTGCCTGGAAGTCTCTCCTTGTGACTGCTGGTTGGAACTCTTTTCCTGTGGTAAATAAGAGCCGGTTGAATAAGAGCTGAAATGGATTAATGTCCCTCTTCTGTCTGTTTACATCTCTGCTGGCCTGAATTACTGTAAAGAAAACAGTCCTTTCTGGGTCAAGTTTCAGAGGCCACCATCAAAACCAGTGGCATGTGTTTGGGGGTCAGCAAATGTCTATAGCTATACAGTATATACAGTGTAACATTATGTTTCAATGCAAGGAAGGGGCATGGGGTTGATGAGGAAGGCTTCTGGACCTCACCACTGGGCTGTAAACCAGGCCTCTGTATTGACACAAGGTGCTGACTGTGTGCAGTAATCTCCCGATGCCTGAGTCAGGCTCTATAGACATTCTGTTGTGTGTATATAAAAGCTCTAATACTTGGGAGAGTCAGGAACGGGCAGATATAGCAAAGTGCTGATACTGGATATCCTAACAGGCAGAAGAGAGGCAGCTATACATTAAAATGTAGGCAGTGGGGCTCCGGAAAAGATGAGATATCTTCTAGAGTTTCAGTCCCAAAGGCTAGTTATCTGTGTGCTGTCTGTCTCTGTGTATCTCTGAGTTCTCTTTCTCCTTGTAACCCCCCCCCCCTCTCTCTCTCTCTGTCTCTGTCTCTCTCTCTTTCTCTGTCTCTGTCTCTCTCTCTCTCTCTCTCTCTCTCTCTCTCTCTCTCTCTCTCTCTCTCTGTGTGTTACTCCCCCCTCTCTCTCTCTCTCTGTTTCTCTCTATCTGTTCTCCCCCCCCCCTCCCTCCCCCTCAGCAGACAGAGCTATCTCTGAGAGTCTCTCTCCTGGCCGTAGAGCTCTCTGCTGAAGCGTTAGTGACTAGCTGCACACCTCTGCCTGTGATTAGCCAGCGCTGCGTTGGGGAGGGAGGGAGGGAGGGAGAGGGGGGAGGGAGGATGGCCATGATGAGGGCTTGCGGGGGTGGTGCTGGAGTGTTGCGTAATAGCAGAACAGCCCAGCTGTGTTAGTGTGTAGTACCAGACTGCCATGTTCCCTTCACCCTCTCTGTGTGGGTTCGGCTGATGAAACCTAACTCGGGAAGATCAGATTAAATCCTTTTTAATGATGTAACCTACGTAGACAACGCTGATGTGGTGCTCTTGCTTTTAAAGGTTAGGGTCAAGCTAACACGAAATACAGCAAAATGGCCAATGCCGACATTGGAGCAGGTGAGAAAAGAAAAGTAGCAATCCCCTGGTATTTGTCAAAACGGCGTTGCCACGGCAACGGAGTTGTTGTGGAGTCAGAATCCTGCCTGTGTAATGATAGTGTTTTAAAGACAGTAATTAGACAGACGTGTCCCTCGGCGCTGAGCTGAACGCTGCCTCCAGCACGCTGCCTCCAGCACGCTGCCTCCAGCACGCTGCCTCCAGCACGCTGCCTCCAGAAACTCCACAAACAATAGCCTTCCGTTTCTCTTTAGTTTTTTCGTTTTTTTTTTCCGTAGTTTCTCTTTTTCCTCTGCCATCGTGGGGAGGTTGGTGTGCTGAGCGATGGTGGGATTGAGGCAGAGAGAGGGGCAGAGAGAGGGGCAGAGAGAGGGGGGCAGAGAGAGAGGGGCAGAGAGAGGGGCAGAGAGAGAGGCAGAAGGAGAGGGGGCAGGCTGCTCCAGGGAGAGGTTGGGGGAGGAGGAATGGAAGCCAGGTGGAGAAGCATCACGTGTCTGAGAAGCCTGCCTGCCTGTCCGCCTCTACAGACACAATTTTTAACACCGATTTCTGACTGCGATTAAAAAGTCATTTTCAGCCCCCATCGGTAAAGAGCAGAGGAAATGAGTTAGGTGAGAATGAAGTCGAGCCCATGGCTTGAAGCAGGTGCTATTTGGCCCCCACATACACAGGCACGTACGCACAGAAACGCATACAAACACACACACACACACACACAAGTAATTGCCTGCTATTTGTCTTGAGTGGAAGCAAGCGAGAGTGAAGCCAACAAGCAAAAGCTTGTGTAAGAGGTTGCTCATGCTACCCAATGCGTGTGTGTGAACACACGCTCGTCGACTGTGAGCAGAGAGAGAGACCGTCACACAGGGCAGGACCACACACACAGGAAGCCCGGGGGCCAGGTGATGGATGGATGAAACTGCAACAACAATCTAAAGCGCTGTCTGCAAGCACTCAACAGGAATTCCTCAGTGGACCCCCCTCCTTTCCCTTCAGTGTTCCTCAAACTAACTCTTCCTCCCTGATGGATTCATCAAACTAACCCCCCCCCCCCCCCCCTGCTCAGCCCTGCCCCCCCCCCCCCTCCCCCCAGACCAGCCCCTCAGCCCCCCCCCCCCTCCCCCCAGACCAGCCCCTCAGCCCCCCCCCCCCCCCTCCCCCCAGACCAGCCCCTCAGCCCTGCTCTCCCCCCCCCCCCCCCCCCCCCCTCTGCCCTGCTCAGACAGACAGCGTGTGAGAGAGACGGTCAGGTATCAAGAGGGTTTCCTGTGGGTCTGCCTTCGCCTCTGTCTAATACCTCAGCCTTGCTGTCTGACTGCTCCACAGGGAGTAGAGAAGAGAGATGAAGAGAGGAATAGAGAGGAGGGAAAAGACAGACACAGAAAGAGAGAGAGAGAGAGCAAGGAAGAGCAGAGGTGAGAGGGGGATAATACCAAAGGGGAAAAGAGTTAGATGAAAGTAGAGACTGGAGAAGGAAAGCTGCAGCCTGTGCAGTGTCACTTCATTGTTTTGTTTGCCAAACAGCAGCCCCAGATGCCTGTCATCTGGCAACGGGATGACCCTGTCTTTGGGAGACGACTGCATGGGTGAAGCCTTCTGAGAGAAGGGGAGAGCTTAAGAACAACCTCCTCCTCCTTCCCCTTTTCATCCTCCTTCCCCTCTTCACTTCCCCCTCTCCTCCTCCTCCCCCTCTCCTCCTCCACCTCCTCTTCTTTCCCCTGTTGTGTGCCAGTTCAGAGGCGCAAAGCCCCACATCTGTCAGTGTCAGCAGGCTTGTGGCCTCTGGCCTCCTCTCCGCCTTCCATCCAGGATTACCCAGGAGCCTCGGCGGTTCTCACGGCCATTAACCACGCACTTGTCAATCGGCCCTCAGTGCCGTGAAGGATGGGCGGACACTGGCAGGCTCTTCAGTCCCAAGCTTGCATAATCGATCAGCACAATGCCGTCCCATGAATTTTAACATGTTTTTTTCTAATAGGTCCAAGGTTTTTTTTTTTTTACATGGCTGTGTAAAAAGCAGGGATGGGAACAAAGGTGTTTTGGGAGGGAACGGCGAGTGCTTGTCTTGTCTTTAGGATGAACTTGTGTGTTGAAGACCTTCTGCTGACAACAGCATTAGTCAGGGTCTGCCCTCCCCTTCACCTCTGTGTCATCTGCTTAATGGCTTGATGAGATGGAGACCTCCACTAGGTCTGAAAAAATGACTAAACAATAATGGCAATAAGGACATGGCAATAGCTTTATTAGGAGGAGTTAAGGCAGTGTGTTGTAGTCGGTGAATCGAAAGGCCAGAGACACTTGGTGTTCGTCCCTGGCTTGGGAACCACAATTCACCTTAGGTTAGATTCTCAGGGAGATAATTGACTCGTTAATATCTGACTCCAATTTTAAGACACGTGCACAAATGCGTTACCTGTAACCTCGAGCGCTAAACAGTTAATGACATGAAACTCTGACGTAGGTAAAAATCGTCTGCTTGATCAGAGCACCGACCCTAAAGTATGCGTGTTCACTAAACAGTCGTTTATCTCTACTATAATATAGATTTAACCATGACGACCTAGTAGGATATGTAATCGATCACTCAGAGGCCCCGGTAAATTCCTTCGGAGCGTGGAGATCCACTGTAAGTGACTCAGAGGCCTTAAGTTAAAACCTACTCAAAAGTCTATGTTTATAATCAGTTAGCCGCATCAACCAGACTAGATCTAAGTTTTCACCGCCGTAGCCTGATAGATACGTTTCAAAGAGAACAAGTAATGTCAAAATGCACAATAATAGTTTATTATCTAAATAGCAAGATAATCAATACAATGATAATGAAATATCATCAAATACAAAACATACCTTCAGAGCAATGGTTAACAAAGGTATGTCACAATGAAGACTAGGCGCCTAACGCACCGGAGCTGTATGTAAACAAAACTCGAAGTGATTGGTAACACTTCTTCCTATATACACCCAAACCTGACTAAAGTGGGGACACCGGTCACATGACTGAAAAGTAGTCTAAACGCATACAAATTCAAATTGGATCATTAATCAAGGCTACAGTAGACCAAGTGGTTCCCTTGCAAGACAAGGGAATATGTTAAACACATGTTGCTCTGCTGCAGGCACAAACTCTGTAAACCCTGTACATGTACATGTTACAGTATTAAAATTATTACAAGCATGTAATACATAAAATAAGAAACAAAAGCATATCAAACATGACATTAAAAGCTGTTTAGAACCTTATTTTCAAGAACACAACTTTTAATGATAATTTCAGAGTCTTCCTCTGTCCATCTTCCTCTTCAACTGTTGAGACCACCTCTACAGAGGTGTGTCATTAAGGTGTGATTGTCATTTTAGCATTCATGTAAATCAACGACTGTCCCAGACGAGTGTCTGGGTGACCAGTGACAAAGGGGCTGCCAAAACAGCCCTACAGTGTCTTGAGGTGTTTGAGTTATAAGGGGCCATCAGTGTGTTTTGGTGTGTGGACAGCAGTCTTACTGTTACTTGAGGATAAAGACGGGTTAGATACATGATATCACTGAAACTCTAATTTCTCAAACGCAGTTTCTAAACCCGCTACACTCATATTTTGTGTGTTTGTGTGTGCTTCCCCAAACCTTTGCGTCTGTCTGGTCTAAGTAGGCTTGTGTGCGTGTTTGTTGAGTGTGGGGGGTTTCTGTGTGTGTGTGTGTGTGTGTGAGGGGGGGGGGGTGGAGGTGAGTCTTTGTGCTGACTAAGCTTTACTATGACTACCCCTCCAGCTATTGTTGTTTAATCGGTGACCAGAGAGACACACAGAGAGAGGGAAGTAGAAAGAGAGAGACACGGAGAGAGAGGACAGGATGGAGAGACAAGGAGGGGGGCTGAAAGTGGGCGTCTTGGGGGCGGACAGCAGTACCCAGGTTTAATGAGCGGAGAGACCGGGGATCTGCTGATTTACAGTTTTTCATTACTGGAGCTCTCCTGCTTCTCTGGGGTTTCAGACAGGCTTCACCAGGGGCCGGGGAGGGCCGTCCTGTGATCTGGACCCCAGATCAGTTTACCTGCTTTAATTCATAGCTGGGACCGTTAACCGCTGACAGGCTGAGCTGACCTCAGATCAGTATCAAGGGTTCGCTCCAGGGGTTAGCGTGGCGGAGGCTAGTTAGCGGCATGGCCGTCTCTCATCTCCTACCCCTCTGTAACCCTGTACCTCAGGTCACACAGAGAGAGTGTGACAGTGTGTGTGACCCGGAGTGACAGAGAGGGAGAGAGAGGGAGAGAGAGGGAGAGAGAGGGAGAGAGAGTGTGAAGAAAAGGGGGACAGAACAGCTGTGTGGGGGATTCTTCCACAGGCTTCCGGAAGTGTAGCTGCAGGCAAACTTCTGAACTCCTTTTCTGTTTGTGATGGAGTGGTTATAGACCTCCTCCTAGTCTGCTTCTTCTTCCTCCTACTCTGTTTGTCTCCTCTCTGCTCTCTCCATCTCTGCTCTCTCCATCTCTCTACTCTACTCTCTCCATCTCTCCTGCTCTGCGCTTTTTCTTTTTATGTTTCACTGTCCCCGAATAACTTATCCTGGTTTGGTCCGGTCACAGTTTACTGCCTCTGCACTATTTCCCCTCTGCTGACTGAGCTCTCTCTTTCTCTCTCTCTTTGTCTCTCTCTCTCTCTTTGGCTCTCTCTCTCTTTGTCTCTCTCTCTCTCTTTGGCTCTCTCTCTCTTTGTCTCTCTCTCTCTCTCTTTGGCTCTCTCTCTCTCTTTGGCTCTCTCTCTCTTTGTCTCTCTCTCTCTCTTTGGCTATCTCTCTCTCGCTCTCTTTCTCTCTCGCTCTCTCTGGCTCTGTCTCTCTCCTCACTCTGTCTCTCTGGAAGCCTGCTCCTCTCTTCAGCCGAGTTTGGAAGATATCTCGTGTTAGTCGTGACCTCACGACTCACTACCTAGGGAGTCAAGTGGCTGAGCGGGTAGAGCATCGGGCTAGTAATCTGAAGGTTGCCAGTTCGATTCCCGGCCAGTACACATGACGTTGTGTCCTTGGGCAAGGCACTTCACCCTACTTGCCCCGGGGAGAATGTCCCTGTACTTACTGTAAGTCGCTCTGGATAAGAGCGTCTGCTAAATGACTAAATGTAAATGTAATGTAAATGTACCTCAGGTCTGCCAGGTTTTCCCTCAGATTGATGCGCTGGCGGCCTTGACACCCGGGCTGTGTGCTGGTCCTCGTGGCTGAGACTGTCCAGACGTGGGGAGAAACTCTCCCAGCTCCTACTCCCTCTGATGATGGCTGGGAGCGTCTTCCAGCACTGGCCTCTCCATGAACTTCTACCCCCATCCACCCGCGCTAATAGGGAGGTGATGCGCACCAATGGGTACTTCCGGACTTAGTCACAAACACACACACACACACACAGAAACACACACAAACGCCTAACCTGAGAGGTCTTGGGTCACTTCACACTCTCATCGCCTAATTGATGGGTGCAACGCAGTAGGGTGGCTCTAGACAGCGACAAGCGCTGTGTGTGTATACACTGTGTGTGTGTGTCTGTGTTCGTTCGTTCACCAATCCATGCTGTGCTCAGAGGAATGTTTAGCCAGCAGTCGAATGCAAACCCTCACTGGACCATATCGGGTTCTTTGTCGTGGGAGGGGAGGAGCGTGGGAAGAAACTTCCTGGACTTTGTTTTGACTGATCGGGAAAGTCTGCTAAGTAGCTATGTGAAGGTAGAGAGTGAATCTGAGGACAGAGTCAAGTTAGATGGGGAGACATGGAGAAGATACTTTAGAAAGAGAGGAAAGTTAGGTGGAGGGGCTGAGCCAAGGTGGTTTAGAGAGAGAAAAAGCAAGATTCTGAGGGAAAGTTGCGATAGGCGGAGAAAAACAAAGAGGCTTATGCCGACTCTGGCAGGTTTGAAGTGAATCCGTCACAACGGTTTTCTCCCAAACCCGTCTGGGGCTTGGAAGAGTGTCAGTAAGCTCTCCTACTTCAGTTTCCGATCCTGGGTGAAGGTCCCACAGCAGACCTGGGCTGGTAGCTGATGTTCCCGTTCACCTCAGCCTGCCTCAAGCTTGGAAGCCCTGCTTGCCCGTGTGTTAAGTGCAGCTGCTATTTCGTCTGGGGGGGGGAAACAAGGCTGATATTTTTTATGGTCGGTTGTAAAGTCAACACCTTTCCCTTTTATCAGGAACTTGAGTGCAGCTTTTTTTTTTTTTTTTTTACAGACTTGGCATTTCCACTCAAACCTATGTCACAGGATCTTCTAAGACCAAGCGTTTTAAGAGCATGAGTTTACACAATAACAAAGTACCTTTAATCGTGTTAATGATTCTCTCAGCTTTGGGGAGCTTCTCAAATCTGGAGAGGGAGAGAGAGATCAGGGCTAATGTGTGGCATCTTTTGCGTTTGTGTTGCTTCATGACATCCGCTGCGACTCCGTAATGCACTGCTTAAAGGGGCGGCACTTTAATTCTGTGATATTTTAGATTTTACACCATTCACAGCTCTCTGAGCAAAGCTCTTTTGTGTGCCTTTCGGCAGCCGAGAGAGTGTGGGCCTAATAATGTGCCCCTGTCTCAGAGGGGACAGACACAAGCTTTCATCAGCATCTATGATTAGAGCCGAAGCAGCAACAGTGTCTCGTTGTGCAGCTGGGTATTTCCAGGCTCTCATGGCGGCCATGTTGTGTCCTCTCTGTGGCCTTTTGAGGGTGGAAAAGAAACAATGCCTTGAACTCAAGAGAGGCCAGCCCTGGAACAGCTTCTCCCAGAGGGATGGAGACCACACACTGGGGGGGATATTCCAAGATAACCATCACCATCTTAGTACCAAATGGGTTCAGTGGCAACTACACTCTGGACCTGTTGGAAAAGGATCACCCAGATTGCCAATGTCTACCCATTCACGGTAATGTCTACCCATTCACAGGGGATGTAAACAAATGATATCCAGTACACTGCTCTCCTCTCAGTGGAGACATCTGTAGTATCCTGACCACAGAGGAGCTGAATGCTCCTGGAGAAGCCTCTCCAGTCTGCAGCCTCTCCAATCTGCAGAGGCTGGCTCCTCTGTGATCTCTAGACTGGAGACATCTGGAGATGATTGCTTTTACGACCTGTAACATGAGCTAATGCTCTGGACTCCGATATGTGTTGGGATTTTGGTGAAAACTGCAGGATGAAATATGGCTGTTAAAGACTCCCACGTAACACTTCTATAATCCATACCGGCAGGCAGGGTTGGCAGCAGTGCTGAAGGCCAGCTAATCATCCAAATAACTTGTTAGATTTGGCTTTATTGTGGATAGCTTGGATGGGCTTCAGGTTAGTAATGATGGACCTTTATGGAGGCTCAAGGTGAAATCCACACTCTCAGTGCGTCGTTGAGATTATAAGCAACTTTTCTCCGATTGACCTTGTCATTGACACCCACTTCACTGAACAGAGCTCCCATCGCAGATCCCAGCCTTCTCTAAGGCGGCGACACCAGAATGCGTCGGACAAACCTCGCCAAGAAAACAAACCAGACCAAAACCAACGAACACAGAGAGCCGCATTCCCACATCACTCTCTCCCCGTCGAGCTGGAAGAAATAAATCGTCAGACTGAGGAATTTGAGGGTTTTTTTTGGCCGCGGGGGGGGGGGGGGGGGGGGGGGCAGGGATGGGACCGGCAGCAGGCCAGGGTTCAGGCTGCCTGTGAAAGCAGCTGGAAAGCCTTGTGGGTTTGGCCCCAACTGCTGAGCAGAAGGAAGATGGTTTTAACAGGGCAGCTCTCTGTGTGTCGCTGCACCACAACACCACTGGGATCTTCTCTTCACCTCCCCCCTCTGCCTTCTTCCTCTCCCACTCCCTCCTCCTCTTTCCTTCCTTCACCTCTTTCCTTCCTTCACCTCAACACTTTTTTTCCCTACCTGCTGTGTTCTCTTCCCGCCTCTGTTCCTGTTGTCGTCTCCTGGCCCCTCCCTCTCCCCCCCTACATCCCCCCCCCCCCCCTGCCTCCCCAGTAGGTGAGTCAGTGTGTCAGACTGGAAGAATGCAGCCAGGCCCAAGTCTTCCTCGAGGTGATTCATCTCGTGTGAGACGGGTCCTCTCTCTCTCTGTCCCGGTCTCACGCTGCCTCTTCCTGCCCCAGGTGAACAGGAAGGAGAGAAGCAACGCATGCCCTCTCTCTCTCACACACACACACACACACACACACACACACACACACACACACACACACACACACACATACTCTACATATACACATGCACAGTGTAAATACACACACACACGCACACAGTGCTCCCAATCCTCAACCTGTGGTATTAGGGGAGTCTGGAGCAGCTGCAGCTTCTAGACCAAAGGTCCCCAAACTACGGCCCGCCAAACCATTTGGACCGGCCCTCTGAACAATGCCAGAGACTTAAATACAAAAACATTCTGTTAACACTGATTAATATGCATAAGTAAGTAAACGTTTCGATTTCAATAGTAATGAATATGAAAAAAGGTCATTACAATAGTGATAATGCTCTTTTAATAGGCTATATATCCCTTGATATGTATGGTGCATAACAAAATAATGGACTAATCTAGCAAAATTAATACATTTAAAATCTCCACAATAATTCTGGTCGTCACTCGGCCCATGTCATTTTCTGTTACAGACCAACCCGGCCCCACATTAAAAAAAAGGGAAAAATGATCTGGCCCTCGCAGAAAAAAGTTTGGGGAGCCCTGTTCTAGATCCTTCCGAGTGACGAACCACAACCCTTCCCCCTGGGTCCTGTGTTCCAGCCCAGCGCTGACACCCATCCCTCTAATCACACTCCTCCAAAACAGATTAAAGCCAAAGTCACATTGATGTATTTATGTGTTCCCTTCGTTTTGGATTTGTCGTGTGAGCTGGTCGTGAGCTGGTAGGTTGTGCTGCTTTAAGTCCCAGATTCCCCTCCTCCAGTCAGCCAGCACCCCAGCACCTGGGCCTGTGTTTACATAAGACTGCTCCATGCCTGTCTGTCTCTGAGCTAGTCTGTAGACTGGAGACCCTTACGGACCCAGCCACAGGCCCTGCACAGCATGGTGCAGGTCTGGTTAGCTCTGCTGCTGTTGAACCGATGGCTTGGAGGCGGATGGATGGTGGGTGTGATGCTGATAGAAAGTATTCAAGTGAGTATTTGGCTAGTCTGGGATTTGCAGGATGCTCAGCTTACTGAAATAACCGTGTGTGTGTGATCATTTCTGTAGGATAAATAGAGGCTGCTTTAATTTCTTTTTTTAACGCTGAGCATTAGAGTGTGTTCCTGGTGCTGTTGGTCCTGCCTGGCCTCTGTGTTCCTGGTCCTGTTGGTATGGTCTTGCCCCTGTGTTCCTGGTCCTGTTGGTACGGTCCAGCCTGGCCTCTGTGTTCCTGGTCCTGTTGGTACGGTCTTGCCCCTGTGTTCCTGGTCCTGTTGGTACGGTCCGGCCCCTGTGTTCCTCGTCCTCTTGGTACGGTCCGGCCCCTGTGTTCCTGGTCCTGTTGGTACGGTCCTGCTGCCACAGAGATCCTCAGGAAACACAGCAGGAGACCTGCACAATGGACAGGAAGTGTTTGTGTGTGTGTGTGTCACCAGGTTTAAAAACAAACAGGGAGGGACAGTGTTTTAGAAGTGTCTGTGAGCCACCAGCAGCAGATAAGCTTCCACACAGTTAGGCCCCATGATGTTGTGATTCGAAACAGGAAGTGATTGGAAGGAGGATGGAGTTCTGTTCTTAGATAGTTTGCTCGAGGCAAAGGTTTTGTGATGGTTTCATCCTCAACTCTCTATGGGAGAGTTAAACTCGGTGCTTCCCACTGACAGCTTCATGTTTAATGTAGTTCTAATGAGCCTAACCCAAACCAACCAATCAGGGGGGCGATTCCGGAGAAAGCCATCAGTGAATAAAGAAAATATGCTAAATAATTCCGAGTGGATTCCAACGTCACTATCGTCGGGGGATCTTTTAGTTCAAAGCTGTTCACTGTGTTCAGAGGCTCTTATTAAACAGGAGCGGAACAGTAGTTCAATATACTTATCAACTCATCGATCTATATGACATGTTTGTATACTAGAGAGGGTGTGCTTGCGTTGGTTAGAGCTGGGGCATTTTTATTTATTTAAATGTTTTACTGTATCGCCTCCAAACCTATTGTTTAAACTAAGATCACACATCTAAACATTTGAGGAATCATATTTTTCATGGTTGGTACACTACATCGAAAGGAGCTGTTGCGACAAAATCATTGATTCACTATGCGATCAATCATTAGAAGGCAAGCACACTCAATAATGTTGTGTATCAATGGGGCATGTTTTAATTTGTGTTAAGACAATATCTGCCCTGTTATGTATGCGATAATTAAAATTTTCTTCCAGTTCTCCCTTCTAAAAGCTCTTTATAAGACTATCTAATTAAATCTCCATAGTTACTGGGCTAATACCCCCCCTCTCTGTTTTGTCAAAGTGATGTTGTTGTGATCTTCTGGTGCAAAGAACTCAGCCGATCTCAGCCAATAATTACAGCTGTATCCTTGCTGAACCACCATTTTACTGAGACATCAGATGGATTATTGGCTCCTTACTCAAGTGTGTGTTTGTTTCGTTCCTCCAGGCGTCCCTGTACAACGGGGCCGTGATGGCCGTCCATCTTGTGTGGTGTAGCTCATCAGCTGTGCGTGTGTCCTGTGTGTGTGCGTGCCCATGGGTGGTGGTGTAAGATGGGTCGTGGGACCAGATAGGTTTTCAAATGCTCCATGAATAATGGTTGGAGGGAAGGACTGAATGAGAGAAGGAAGGAATGAAGGACTGAGAGAAGGATGGAAGGTGATAAGGTCGAGTGGTTTAGGGGTGGTGAAGACAGTGAAGACAGTGAGGCCAGGATGAACAGCTGTGTTTTAGTGCTGTCCACCTAACCTAGACCATGACCCCCGGGCCAGCAGCCCTACCTGCTGCTGACTGGGCCCAGGTCAGACCTGATCATTCTGTTCTCAGCCTTCCTCGTTCCTCCTCTTTGTCTCTCTCCTGCCACCATTTCCCCATGGGCATCAGGAATGAATCGAAACATGGGACCGGGTCCACGGTCTTGATTCGACCCACAGAGGAATCGACTTGACTGGGAATACATTCCAGCTCTTCATTGCCAGCCCACTCACACGCACGCAGCCTTCAGATGTCTGAGCGTGTTTGTGGCGAGGCAGAGGAGGAGGAAGAACAAGATGTCGAGGATGCGCTGTACTTTTATGTTGCTGATTGTTTTTTTTCTCTCATCTCCTTCAGGTATCCACCTCAGAGACCGACTGTGAAGCCTGTGCGATATTCAGGCGGCAAAGTAAGTATTCACCCCCAAACTAGCTCAGTCAAAAGACTGTTATCTAATGAAGTGTTTCGTGTTGTCTCTCACCACGCTGTCTTACAGTTCAGTTTGTTGTCAAGGATACTGTTCCCATGCAGTGTCAAAAAAAATTAAAAGGTGCTGTAGTTGTCACTGGAGGGACAGTGTGTCATGTTAAAAACAGTATTTATATATTTTTTCTTCTCTTCACAAAATGACTTCTGTAGTCTAATTGTCTCCTGCGAATCACTTTAGTCTCTCTCTGTCTCTCTCTCTCTCTCTCTCTCTCTCTCTCTCTCTCTCTCTCTCTCTCTCTCTCTCTCTCTCTCTCTCTCTGTCTGTCTGTCTGTCTGTCTGTCTGTCTGTCTGTCTGTCTGTCTGTCTGTCTGTCTGTCTGTCTGTCTGTCTGTCTGTCTGTCTCTCTCTCTCTCTCTCTCTCTCTCTCTCTCTCTCTCTCTCTCTCTCTGTCTCTCTGTCTCTCTGTCTCTCTCTCTCTCTCTCTGTCTCTCTCTCTCTCTCTCTCTCTCTGTCTCTCTCTCTCTCTCTCTGTGTGTGTGTGTTTGGCCGTTCCATCATACCGAGCTGTCGTTTTTTCCTGCCCTTGTTCAATAACAGTAGATGATGTTGAGAGCGGCAGAGGATAGGGGTGTGTAAAAGGCCACCCTCGTCTAACGTAGCTCTGTGTGCTGCGTTCCTGAAACACTACACTACGCCTTTGTGTTTTCCTCCTCTTCCTCCTCCTCCTCATCCATCGTTCGCCGGCTGCAGATCTAAACACTGCTATCATGCCCGCCCACTCGCTCTCCTACGTTGGCTCCAGCTAGCTGCTAGCGTCCAGGCGGGAGGGGGGTGGAGGGGTGGCTGGTTGGCAGGTGGGTGACCTGGAGAGGCAGGTGACCTGTGGAGGCAGGTGAGGCAGGCGTGTGATCAGTGGGGGGGGGCGGGGGGGAGGGGTGTAAAGGATCCATGCACTGCTTCTGCATGAAGCCAGAGGACTTGAGAAAGCGTGAACATGACACACGGTGTTGTTGGGGAGTTCTACATGGGCGCCGTCTGAGTTAGGGGCCCCTCTGCCAGGCCCAGACTGGAGCATGTTTGGGGGTAGCCGGGCCCAGACTGGAGCATGTTTGGGGGTAGCCGGGCCCAGACTGGAGCATGTTTGGGGGTAGCCGGGCCCAGACTGGAGCATGTTTGGGGGTAGCTGGGCCCAGACTGGAGCATGTTTGGGGGTAGCTGGGCCCAGACTGGAACATGTTTGGGGGTAGCTGGGCCCAGACTGGAGCATGTTTGGGGGTAGCCGCATGCTGAGAGCATCTCCTTTCATAGGCCAGCTCATGAAACCCCAATTTTCGAACAAAGACTTAATTGTGTGTGTGTGTGTGTGTGTGTGTGTCTGAGCGTGCGTGTGTGTGGATAGGTCCCTTTTGGGTCAGGGTGCTTGACAGGTCGTCTCTCTGAGCTGGTGGGAGAGTATTTATACGAGGGCCTCTACTGTGAGGTCACTCCTGTGAGGTCACTCCTGTGAGGTCACTCCTGCAGGATCTCCCAGGCTTTCATGTACACGCCCAGCCCCAAGATTCACCGCTCACTACTGACCGCCACCCTGACCTCCCATCCACATACACTTAGCTGAGGTTGTACAGAAGTACCGTAACCAGGGTGATGCATCGTTACCGAGCGACCCAGTACAGTCATCCAGGACCTTTTTGCTAATGCTTTAAGGAGTTGAAGGCTCTTCATGCGTTTAATCATAACAGCAGTTGGGCTGGGTCCTCATCCTATGGATGAGTGTGGTGTTGCAGAGGGTGTTGGTGACGGAGGCGGGGTGACAGTTTCTACTGGACAACAGAAGTCCTCTTCTTGTTATGCTGTAGCCAGCGACAGATCCAGAAGTCCTCTTACATTCACATTTAGTCATTAGTCATTTAGCAGACGCTCTTATCCGGAGCGACTTACAGTAAGTACAGGGACAGTGCCTTGCCCAAGGACACAATGTCATGCGGGGACACAATGTCATGCGGGGACACAATGGCGGCGGGGAATTGATCCGGTGACCTTCTGATTACTAGCCCGACTCCCTCACCGCTCAGCCATCTGACCCCCCTCTTCTTGTTATGCTGTAGCGAGTGACAGATTTCTAAAAGCTGTATATTTTGGCAAGCTGGGATAATGTGGATTTTAGATTTAATTCTCACAGTTGAAATCTTTTAGGAAAAAATCTCTCAGGTCTGATATGTGGACTCATTTATGCTCACCAGTTCTGGATTATGTTGTATTTAGACTCTGGTTTTATGCTGTGCTACCGTATGCTACAGTATACTGCTACATTTTGTTTGCAGGAGAAATATTTACACCTTCGCTTAGGCCTGTCTCCTATTTTTCCTCACCTCCTGAGGTGATGCTGTTCTGTCATTGGCTCAACCCACCAGGTTGATCTGCCATTGGTGGGGGTCATTTCTGCATTTGCTGGTGTATTTAGGGCTGCCATGGATTTTGTGTGTGTGTGCGTGTGTGTGTGTGTGTGTGCTTGTGTCGTGGGGCAATATGACTGGTCCAACTTTGCTACATATCCACACTGCCCTGTGCTCCAGATTCATTCCATTTAATTGATTCTTCTCCTGTCACCTCCGCCACAGTCCGAACACACACACACACAGAAACACACACATCTGACAGCTCCTTTTAAGATAACTCATCTGTGACTGAGCTACAAACAGATGTCTGACATACACACACACACACACAGGCAGCATTGAATGACAGTCAGTTGAAATGGCTCCAAATAGTGAACGAAAATGATTCGATCTTCACACTACATTGAATACATCTGACATCAGCCTGACGTTGATCCCTGTCTCTGCTCAGATCGTCTTTGTTCAGGTGTTGATAAAGTGTCCGGATGTTTCCACTGCGGTTGTGTTACGGCAGCTGTACTGTGTGTGAACGGTGCCCAGCTCTGTGATCCTCAAAGCCCTTCTCTGATTGGCCATATATCAGAGATGGGAGGTCAATGTTGACTCCTGCCCCTGCCTCAGCTATCTGTACAGCTTCAGAGAGGGAGGGGAGGAGTGAACGGTCTGACTCACTTGCTCGCTCTCTTCATATCCCTACCTCTCTCTGCCTCGCTCGCTCTCTCTCTGCCTCCCTCTCTCTCCCCAGCTCATGTACTCCCACGCACACTCACAGTGAGTGAAGTCATTTTTTTCTCCCTCCATCTCTCATTCTTCCTGCGGTCTCACCACCACTTTGCTCCCAATCTGCAGCAGTCCAACTGTCAAGCTGTGGCCTCAAATGAGCTTCTACCCGACACGGCCCCCTCATCTCTCATTAGTCACACCAGCCTGCCCCGGCTCTGCTCTAGTAATTAAACCAGAGCCACAACATTACTGTCAGCAGGGGTTATAGTGGGCACCATCTTTTCACCAGAACCTCCCCCAAAAAGGAGCCCAGATTGACTTCCTGCATCGGGCAAGACCCTGTCACTTCCCCAAGCCATGGAGCGCCACAGGAAATGGATGAGGGCTGCTTCCTGTTCCAGTGCTGGCTGTGCGACTCTCCCAAAGGAGGCAGGTGATTGGTTCTGCCCGGACAGTCTAGGACCAACCAGCCGCCAGCTTTTTTTTCTCAGCCAGATGTTTCCCAAATGTACACGCTAGGTTACATTCCTACTCGGTTCTCGGCCTGTCTGTCTGCAAAGTCAACGTACGCACAGACTCGACCTGAGAACGATTCTCCCTTAGTCTCTGTCTTTCTTTCTCTGTCCCTCTCCCTCCCTCCCTCTCTCTCTCTCCTCCCCACCGCAATGCTGTTCCAGAACACCGATCAACACACCATCGCCCACACACAGACACGCTGCCGCCATTTTGGATCTCAGCAACAGAACTGCGTACGACTCTGGATACTGGGCCCAGCATCGGGGTGGACTCTTAATCAGACCGCCTGTGTAAGACCTGCCCAGGCATGATGCTTTCTCAGGGACACAGGA